>NW_015505896.1:361606-361992 GCF_001515645.1 Sinocyclocheilus grahami
AACCTGGAAAAGTCAGATTTTCATGATATGTCACCTTTAATGCAAATACTTTTCTGAAATTTCTCTGATTTCTGACTCTGATTGAATGAGCCATTTTAGTTGTCTTATTCATAGCAAAATCACTTTGACACATGGCCTTGTTGCTTTATTAATTGCCTAATGAAAGATATTTAAAGTGTTTCCAGAAGGCAGAATTGAACATTAACAAACATTCTTACATTACATAATCATAAACCAATAGATTAATTAATCAGAAAGTCAGAAATGTTTTCAGATATTTTTAGAATGGAAAGGAATGAATACAGGCAGAAGAAAGCAAGAAATACATTTGAAAAAATCTATAATATTACAGATCACAGATCAGTAGTTTATGTGTGTGTGTGTGT
>NW_015505896.1:363382-378078 GCF_001515645.1 Sinocyclocheilus grahami
AAAAAAAAGGAGAGAAAAATATAGATCCTCGTGAGTTTTCATGCATGGGGTTGCCAGATGTCATAGTTTAAATCCCCCTATCAGAGCTTCTCTCTTAAAAGGACACATTTTCTGCCCTGTGTTTTACGTTATTATGTGCAACCTGGCAACCATTCGCATGCACTATTACTGCGGAGAAAAAAAAAGGCTGATGAGCTGAAAATTTTGAGTTTAGTGATCTACATTAAGATATTCTGCTCGAATGAAAGTGTAAATGTGGTAGTTTGCACTGTTTGCTTCGACTAAATCTGCCATCAAACCTTCACTGTGAGGAAATGTAATAAATCCAAATATGGATGTCGACTTTATTGTTTGCAATTGAGGTGGCGGAATAAATGCACTTACGCAACCTCTGTGCCACAATACAAAGCCTCTCTTGTTCAAAAAAAAATCTTCCAGGTTTACAATCTTCTATATATAACTAAAAACCACACGTTTAATCGTCAGATGCAGATCCTGATTTTAACTCAATGTGAGATAAAACTGTTTGAATCAAAAAATGCTGTTTGCTGTCTGTTTCTACTTTTCCCATTCCAATGTCCTCCACTATCCAATGCTCTTTAAAGTCAGCTTCCTAGAATTGGTCTAATTTATGGAAAGTATTGCAGGCGTACATATGAACAGGCAATCATCTGTGAAAAACACCCAGTCTGAATCCCCCAAGACTTGCGTTTCCTAATACAGTCAGTCACCTGCTGGTCGTGATTCCTTGGATTCGATGCAGGTACTCCAGGCCATTCAATTAGTTCAAATTAAATTCACACATTTTTTCATAGCTTTTGAGCCCCAGCGGACCCCAGTGGTGTTTTATTAAACAAACACCAGAATATTTGCTCTTCCATTTCTAATGAGAAATATGAGCCAGTTTATTCTTTCACTCCTGGCAAAAGACTTCAGAAGTTCCTGCTGCTTTTCGCGTTTACGCCTCCATTCAGACGCTCAGAGGGAAACCGGAAAGCAAACACAGCCCAGATTGCAGTTTTTCCCCTACTAGTTCACACAGCCAATGCAAGTATCTATCTATCAATCTATCTATCTATCTTGATGATCATTTTATTTTTTCTACCAATTTTCTTAAGAAATAACACATTTTATCCATTAAGAGAACACATACTGTTTTTCAGTTTGCTTTAAACTGCCTTAATGTCCTTTAATTCAGTTTTTGCAGTGTCCGCTTTTTGACTCTCAAGTTATAAATAATGAGGTATTTGAGTCTTGAGTTCTAAATAATGAATAAAAATGAATAAAAAATGTTGAATTCAAGATTATCTATATTAAATGTATTTCAACAATCCAAATCCTTTAGACAAATATATTGAATTTAAATAATATATCTCATAAAATATATTAGACAAAATAAACAAATATATTAAATTATTATTCAAAATAATAATTTAAAAATAAAAAGGGTGGTTGTGTTTGCGGAACGATGTATGTTATAATACATTGTGTACACTCACTAAACAAAGAGTGACAGCTTTTTAGTGGTTATGAGCACTCTTTGCAAGCTTTCTAGTCAATAATCCATTTAAAATGTAGTCTAGAACTTTGTTTTTCGGCCACACACACACAAGTTTTGGGAATGACGTCAGTATATTTATGCGGGATTCACTCTCGAAGTAGTAGTGATTGACATAGTGATAACCATAGCAACAGACGAGACAAAATATGTGAAAATATGCATTAAGACTAGAGCACCCTCACTCATTTCAGAAGCACCCTCAGTGGGTGCACAATTTGAGTTGAATTACTGAAATAAATGAACTTTTCCATGACATTCTAATTTATTGAGATGCACCTGTACATGCAATATCTGAGCGAGAGCAGAGACAATTCATAAAAGAACAATATTTAAAAGCACACGTCCAGTTTTGTGTGAGTGAGTTATTGCCATCCGAAGCCAGAATGTCTGTGTTTTTCTCCCACTATCCACCTTAAAATCACCGGCCAAATTACCTACTGTTTTTTTGACAAATACCAAGGTTGTGTGGCAATTTAATTGTCATCCGAATCCACATCTCTGAGTTTACAAGAAGAAACTGATTCAAAATTCACTGTTTAAATCCTTTTTGACCTCTGCCGAACACTGTAAGGTATCTGTTGCACTTCGCTCTTTTTTGCATGCATATTTATCACTAAAATTGTGGAAAGTATTTACAAGAACAATATTTCATAACTGCTCTGCCACAGCGGGTGGGAGCGGTTAAGAACAAAAAGAAGAAAGAAAAGAACATTTGAAATGGGTCATTTATGGCAGCAACAGGTATGCAATACAATTATATACATAAAAATGTAAACCAAGCAGCTTTGTTTACCGTATGTAAATAAGAGGTTGCATTAACTTATTTCTGCTAATCTCCACATTTTTAAAGACATCATTTTGAGAGATAAAATGCAAGACAGAAAACCATTTCAACTAGCACATCTATTTTTCGATTTCTAAACAGGAAATTTACTAATCAAATAATGAGTAGGATATTATTAAATATGAATTTATTCATGTTCCCGGGTTCGTAGGATCACATAACTTGCTTCTCCATTGTGAATAAATCGGCATCCGATTCCATGAGTTTTATCACTGAGGTGCCATGTAAATGTATTTTTACATGAGAAACAATTACCGTCCGAATAGGGCTATATTGACAAACATCATATGCCAAGTACAAATGCAGTTTATTTCTGCAGAAACTTGGTGCTTTTTTTAACTCATAGAGAGCAAAATAAATCTGATTCGCTCGACAGATGTGCAGTGCTCCAAATCGCAGCCCAGACTGCTGTTTTTTCCCTAAAAACAGTCATAATAGTGTGTGATCTTCAGTCATAAGAGGAAAAAACACAGATCAGAGCACCGCACATCTGCTGCGGCGCAGCTTTCTGGTCGTCCCTCCGTTGCGGCCCGCAACTGCTGGAAACAGTGGGTTGACATGGATAATAAAGATGAGCTTTCCAAAAATTCAGAGGGGAGCTTGAATGACAGCTGCTACAGGACGCTATGCCAGGAAATATGGGGTGGCAACTAGCTCAAGGTCCCCCTCTCAATTTTTGGAGGGAAAGTCAACAGCGAAGCAACTTAACAGAGCAGACTTGAGCCCCACCTGAGGGTTTTCTGATTAAAGCGTGTTCGAAACTGCCACCTGCCTCCCCACGATGAAATCAATCCAGGCCGCAGAGAGCCCCCGTGCCTAAATCGAAAGTTCTCTCTTTGCCATCAATCAGCAGAGGGGTATCTGACAGCCCTTTGAGTGGCATCTGGTGTCTGTGCACATTTTTATGAGCACCAAGGCCATTATTTGCCTGTTCGTGGGTCCTTGCCTGCACTCGGCTCACCTTGGGCTCTGCTAATTTGGCATTGCTGAACAACGTTGACATCAATCACTTGAGAACAACCAATTAGCCTCTCAGCCTTGGCTCTCCCTTGCTCCAATTCCGTCTCGGTGGAGAAGCGCCGTGCCAATCAGCGACAATAGATTTCAATCAAATGTGCTCAAGAGTTACCCGAACAAGCATTAGGGATATACTGACTCAAAAATCTGACCCCTACCAGCACAAGGAATGCCCAATAACCCAATTAAGTTTATTACAGCCGATCAGCTACTTTGGGTATCCCTTTATCATTAGGGTCATGCAACAGTTTTTGGGGGCACCAGTCGCAATCCTGATCGAATAAAACAGCATTTAGTAGTTTTTCCTTTGGAAGATGTATTAGTCTAGGAGGTTTCAAATAGCAAATCTGTTTGAAATTTCTTTCCCCCACCTTTGGAACAAAAACGTAGCACTAGACTTAAAACAAAAAACAAAACTTACATTTAATTTAATTTATTATTCTAGAAGATTTCAATTAGCATGGGTTCAAATCTGTTTGACATTTCCTTTGGAACATGAGTTATTAAAATGGTGAAATAAAATCTAATTAAAATAAAATAAAACAAATAATAAAAATAAATATTAAATAAAATAATTGTTTTACTAAAAAAAAAATTATAATAATAAATAAATAAATAAAACTAAATAATGTAGTGTAAGATGTTTCAATTAACATTGTTTTAAACATTAAAACTCATTAAGTCATAACATAAATATTACCACTATTAATAACAATAATCTTTCAATTGTGCTCTAATTGAACTATTGTGCACTAACCCTAATTGACAATCAATCAGTGAAGCTATAAATGTCTCCTGGCTTGCGGATTCGAGGTGTGCACAATTATCAAAAATGAAACTTGGTCCAAGTTTAATCCAGTAATCAGGCATCACAGCTGCCAAAGCGACACCTGACTGTACAGTATACTGCTGTTATTATGCAATCAAAAAGAAAATCATTAATGCTGACCTTCAAATGCAAGTTACTTGCTACTTTAAAGCTAAGAAATAATAAGGATTTATGCTGTATATATCCAAACTAGACAGTCAGCGATTGTCATGCATTTTCTTTGTATGGAAAAGCGGAAATTACATTTTGATAACTCCTATTGTGTTCCACGGGGAAAGAGAGTTTTCATAAGAGTTTCAAGTAAAGCGAGGATTGGTAAATGATGACAGAAATCACAGTTAACATGATCTGTGGAAGGTGCAACGTGATTGGACTGACACATTTCTTCTTGTTTTCTTTTCAAAAATCAGAGCGGAGGCTTTTGTCGATCCCTGATGATTTATTCAAGACAATTCAATTACCTGTTTATCGTCTCTTAATTTATGCTGTCACTTTAATGTTTACACAGTTGGATGAGCGTCTATCATTGTCATACAAATCTTTATCTCGGGGCCTCTCGCAGGCATACGGAGGTTCCTGCCAAAGACAAACAAAACACCACTGAACCTCACTGCTAGAATGAGTCTTTGATCAAATGCGTGAACACAGTGTGAATTCAGTATATGCGCGTCAAACTGTGTGTATGCAGTGCATTGAGCTGTTTTTGGCAGGACATAACAAAACACCACTGAACCTCACTGCTAGAATGAGTCTTTGATCAAATGCGTGAACACAGTGTGAATTCAGTATATGCGCGTCAAACAGTGTGTATGCAGTGCATTGAGCTGTTTTTGGCAGGACATAACAGCTCAGATCATAACAGTGGTTGATGAAGAGTCTTCTTTAAGATGCTCCTGATCTCACAAACTCTCTTTGGATTTCTGGTATCGGACTGATACTGAGATGATCTTAAATGTCTGAAAGGGATAGTTCATCACAAAATAAAAATAAAAAACTCTCATCATTTACTCACTCTCATGTTGCTCCAAACCTATAAGTGAAGCACAAAAGAAGATATTTTGAAGAACCTTGGTGTCAGAACAACATTGAGTTTCACTGTTCTTCTTTCAGTTCCACAGAAGAAAGTCGGTCATACAGGTGGAGTGCATGATAACATTATTTTCATTTTTGGGTGAACTATCCCTTTAAAGTTACTGTTCTGTTACAATATGATTGTGGTTAGTTTCTCATCGGCAAATAAGACAACAGAAGCTCACTTACACATACAAGTCTATTCTTAAAGGGACAGTTTACTACAAAATTTAAATTATGACAATATTTATTGGCCCTCATGTCATTCCGGATCCACAATACTTTCTAAACAGTCTAAAACAGTGTTTGTTTTGTTTTAGTAATAGTTTTTGTCTTGATAAAAATATAATTTAAGTCAAAATTTCATCATGTCATATTTATAAAGTGAAAAAAGGCAAATAATCAAGCATTATTTATATATAAATGTAAACATGAAATTAAAACCTTTATGTGAAAACCTGAAATATTATAATAAGTACACGATTGTGCATTCTTCATATTTCAGTTATTCACTGTCCATATTTTAGACATCGTTCAGTGCCTTGTTACAGAAACAACACTATAATATTCAAGTATAAGTATGTATTAAATAAAGTATAAGTATTTATTAAATCAAAAAATAAATAAATGCTACAAAAGTATAGAATGAAGCTCTGACAAAATAATTTAAAATAAAACAAAACAAATGGTATAGAAAAAGAACGTAGCACCTTTGATAAATGAAAATAAATAAACAAATCAATTAATAAATAAATGCTACAAAATTATAGAATGAGGAACATATAAATAAATAAATATTACAAAAGTATACAATGATGATAAACAAATAAATGCTACAAAAGCTTAGAATGAGGAACATATGATAAATAAATAAAAATAAATAAATAAATACTACAGACTTATAGAATAATGATAAACAATCAAACAAACAAACAAATAAATGCTACAAAAGTATAGAATAAGGAACATATGGTAACTAACTAAATAAATAAATACATACATGCATAAATAAATAAATGAACGCTACAAAATTATAGAATGAGGAACATATGATAAATAAATAAATATTACAAAATTATAGAATGATGATAAACAAAAAAATGAATAAATGCTACAAAAGTTTAGAATGAGGAACATACGATAAATAAATAAATACTACAGAAGTATAGAATAATGATAAACAAACAAACAAATAAATGCTACAAAAGTGTAGAATAAGGAACATATGGTAAATAAATAAAGTATAGGATGCAGCACTTTTGATGTATTTAAGACTTGACATTGGCTTTTCCATCAGCCAATATTTGTGGAGATGAGTCAGGCATATCTCAGTGGACTTTCAAAAAGCACTGTGGTGGCCATCGACTGCATGCGAACATACCTGCCACTGGATACACACCTAGTGCTCACTCTCCCTATGATCAGACCAAATGTTACTGAGAATGCTGTCCACAAGCTCTTTATTGACTAGAGACCAGAGAGGCCCTTGATAGGGATTAGGACAGCAGAAGAGTGGAGACCGAGCTCCGAGAATATCAAAAACGCACATCTCTTGAGAGAGCACGAATAAAAGATGTGGAATCACAGCCCAGGGTGCCACCTCAGGATCTTCCATCTCCAGCCCGCCGGCTAATGAGAAAACCTCCTGCGCTCTTCTTTGGGATGATGCCTTTCAATCTCCCATCACAGAAAAGACAAACACTGCATCTCAACAGGTCCTGGTTGATAACCGTTGGAGGGGAGGGAGAAAAAAAGATGGATGGACGAGGTGGAACAAGTAGACGACAGATCAGCTACCTCTGCTGATGGCCTTGGTTCATAATAGACTTTTGGGGGGGTTGACGTGGCACCTAATGCGACTGGCGGTTATTTATAGTGTTTCAGAGCACTGCCTCTGCAAGAAAAATTAGAGTTCGCTACAATTTATCAGGGACCTCATTAGACATCAGACCGGTGGGGCAAACAGCACAGCCAAGACTTTGCGTTCACAACAGCTACATTTACATGGACCTGAATAACAGATCTCGATGGCCCAATTGGATTGAAAAGCTTCATGTAAACACGTCAATCAATCCAACTGAGCTCAATCTGAATGACATGTATGGAGATAATGAAAATAATCTGAAATAATCTTATCAATAGGTAAAAAAATTATGCTTGTAAACGCTTGAATCTTAAATTAATAAACTGGTTTATAATACTGGTATAAAATATTTATTAAAAAATAAAAACCTACAGATAAAAAAAAAACTTTTTAGATGTTATCAAGGCAAAAATGACAAATAATACTTGTGGTGCAACACAATTTTTGGTTTGATATTTCACAAAATGTCAACGTTTTTAAATGTCCAGTAAATTGTGTATATAGATAAGTGTAATTATGTCAGGACCACTATCGTCAAAATGACAGATACTTAGCATAAAGTTTGGTTTGGCGGTATGGTTCTGTTCTGGGCAAAAAACCTCCCTGCCCATCAATGCAGCCTGTCATGAATGAGCAGGGAGAGCAGCAATAATAACCCCCCCAGGGTTAACAGAACAGAACAAGGCAGATATCATTAATGTACTCAATGATATTTAAGTGTAACACTTTATTCAAGATAAAGGAGTCTGATTAGCAAGGAATATCAGAAAGCGAAGTCCTGACTGTGGTGAAAAGTGGAGCTGGGGATGGAGGAGGATAATTTGCTCCGAAGCAAGCTGAAAAGCTGCTGAATAATACTGAATACAGCTTATATAGGAATGCCGCGATAGGTGTCGTATTCCTATAGGTAGATGTGATCAGCTGAGAATCAGCTGATGCAAGCTTGACTCACGTGACCTGCCAGAACTAACGCTAAAGCTTAATTTGTGGTGCAACAAATAAATAAATTAAAATAAAAAATGTTTATTTAAATATTTAAAATTTAAAATAATTTAAATATTATGTTACAGAAATATACAAATGCTTGCAAGGACCAGGATCGAGTCTGTTAAAAGACAATATCAAAAATATTTGAAACATGATTCAAATTTTATATTTTATTGTATATTTAAAATTGTAATATTAATAAGTAAATGACACAAATAATTAAATACTCTCAGTAGCTCCAGTGGCATTATTTCTGTGGCTTTCTCTTTCTGAACATGGTGACTGGACACTGTGCGTGCGCTGAAGTTGTGTTTGAAATGCATGTAATGCACATATAAATGAATATGTGAATCAGATTTCCAAATCTAGGTTCACATAAACAGAACTTTCAGAATCTGCAATCGGACTGGATTTATTTGGATTGACAAAAACTAGTTAATGTGAACATGCTTTTCATAGAAAGACAGTCTTTCATATTCTCATCTAATTTCTGGAGGCTTCTTTTCTGCAAAGTTTGAATAAGGCCGATTTTTCTCTATTCGTTTACAAAGAGCTGGTTCCTTGAAAGACTGTCAAGTCAAGTCAAGTCACCTTTATTTATATAGCGCTTTTAACAATACAGATTGTGTCAAAGCAACTGAACAGCATTAATTAGGAAAATAGTGTCAATAATGCAAAGTGACAATAGTAAACACTCATTTTTCAGTTAAAGACAGTTCATCATTGAATTCAGTGATGTCAACATCCAGCTCAGTTTAAATAATATCTTTGCAATTATGTCAACGATATCGCTGGAAATGAAGTGTCCCCAACTAAGCAAGCCAGAGGCGACAGCGGCAAGGAACCAAAACTCCATCGGTGACAGAATGGAGAAAAAACCTTGGGAGAAACCAGGCTCAGTCGGGGGGCCAGTTCTCCTCTGACCAGACGAACCAGCAGTACGGAAAAATCAATTTTTCAGACTGTCATTGTTTCCCAGCCACTTGAAAGCAATACTCCAAATGTGCGGTTATGCAGATGTTTGCTCCACTGGCTGGTTAAAAATGCAAGTATCGTTTCACAAACAAAGTGAATGTGAAGCCCTCGGGTCCCCTTTTCCGTCAATTGGAATATCTAGCAGGAAAGAATATCTCGAAAACGGTACTCCAGGCAAACAATGAAAAGTGCAGTGCCTCGTGAGACACCCAGGATCATGGCGGATCTGGGACTCGATTTCATAAAATCAGCCTCTGTGCAGCAACGATAAGCAAAAGTGAGGGGAAACCGTGTATTTTAAAACAATCATAAAACACCAGAGGTTTCATGGGTCTCTACGCGAGGCTCCGCTGCTGTTATTACACATGTGTGTCGGTATACGCAGAGGGAAGGCTTGCAGAAGGCCACATGATAAATAAACGTGTCTGAAAATGAAACAGTCACTGCTGCAGAATTGGAATTTGAAGCACCACATTAAAAGATGTCAGACACATATGTTTCCATTCCTCTGGCTTTATAGAAGGACGTGTTGTTCAATATTCAATTTAGACTATACTGTAGCTAACCTGGTCTCATGGCAAAAACGTACCCAGGGGCACATTTTTGCGAGACGCGAAAATACGTACCAATAAGTACATATCACTGCAGTTTCCAAAAGAAATGAACACTAGAGGCAGTAAAACTCCGACACCTTTTATTCCTTTTCACACACATTTACAGAGTTTCGATTAATAAAGCGTAATTTTTGCACAATTACTTGAAGAATATCATGTTATGACTTCAAAACAATTTTAATATGCTGGGAGATTTGAAAACTGATGCTTTTGAATGTTAGCACCACACATATCCAGCTTCATATCAATGGGTTTTCATCTATCGTAGGTTTGTTAGGTAGCTCACGGAGTATGGAGATGTACTTGAGAGGCGAGGAGCTCCGGTTCGAATCCCGTGTAACTATGGTTTGACCAAACGGTTCAAATCTGCATATAAGTAAGTTCAAATGACACGGTTGCATCAACAAATGCATTTTTATATCAGTTTTGCATTTGTTAACAATAGGTTTAGGGTTGGGTTTGGTGTAGGGCATATTTCCAACACGATAGAGCATTAACTTTTAGTGACAGTCCCCGGATATTTGAATTCTGAACCGCCGCAATACGTACCTGAAGCAACGTAATAAAAACACAGCAATACGTACCTGTATAAACGTAATAAAAACGTGCCAGGGTTCACGTATTGAACCCGTGCTTTAGCGCCACTCCGTGAACATTTCTCTTTGAAACTGCGGCGAAACGTGCAGTAAGGTACGTAAAAATGGTGTTGCAGAAAAGTACCCAGAGGTACATATTTTTATGAGACTGGGTTGACTGTAGCAGTAGCTTCCCTCGCTCTCTTCTTTTATTCAGTAATTAGGCTCTAGGAATCCTAATAGAAAAACTTCCATTATCATGGTAAACAAACCCGCTGTTTAGACTCTGAAATGCATAAATACTAGAAAGGAGGTCTATAATACCAGGAGAGTTAGTATTACTATTCATCTTAATGGCGGAACACAGTCTGAACTTTGCAATCTTAGCTCACTCACTTCAGTTCTGTTGCTGTTTTTGAGCCAATAAGCTGAGCCGTGAATGCCATGTGACTAAGTACTAGATTTACTGCTGATCACAGAACCGTGCTTCACTGAAAGATACGCATGAAAATCGCAGCTTCTGTCAAATTATCGTGCAGCCCTACTCTGTAGCTGCAGGACAATGATGTCATGACTCAACAGGGATTGGCTGATAGAAACACACACACACACACACACACACAGTCCCAAACATTTTACTAATGACTTTCTGGAGTTGTGATGTCAAAAGCCAGCAGACAGAGGAAAAAGATCCACTTCACGCTTTTAAGAACTGAACAATATAATCACAAACACTCTTTAAAAACATGCAATTGAATTGCAATATAAGAGGTTTGTATCTACATGATGAAACTACAGATTGTAGTGTTGAAAATTAAAGCAAAAATCATTTGGACACTTTCAGACTATCAAGCTTTACAACATTATGACAATTTTTCCAGAGAAAACCTTTGGCATCATTTGATTGCAGATGCCTGCTATAAAAACGTTGAAATATCAGAAAATGTAAATAGTTTTAAATTGCCATTGTAAATTGTTGCATTATGCTGCAACATATGGCATAATATTGGAATCAGTCGATCATTTGAGTCTTGTGTCACTTTTATCCCATCATTTATTATGCTTCAATCAAAACTGAATGTGAAACGGGCTGTTATTCATTCATCACTCCTGTTGAGGCTAATAGTGACAGGATGTTGTGCATTGACTCGGTCTTGACCCTGACTACACTGTCACTACTCTGACTATTGGACAAATCTCACATGACAGGCTTGCAATGTGATCTGAGTGTCAAGTAAACTGCTTCGGACATAGATGTCCTCCTATGTCTTAATTAAGACTGGCAGTTTGAACCGTCACGGCTTCCGGTATAAATATACCCTCAGTTTACAATGCATGTCTGAAAGCATTGATCATTTAATCAAACTGAACAACAATCAGCCCTTTCTCCTCTCAGCGTGAAAGCTCATTGTTCAATCTTTGATGTGATGGACGTATGCAGCGCTGCTCTAATAAGGATATTTACTTTTGTGCATCTGCTTAAACAATCCTTAATCAAAACCTGATTGGCAAAAGACTCAGCGACTTTGAATGCCATTGGCAGAAAATAACTAAATCAGCTGGCTCTCCTTCAATCTTTTATTTAACGCTTTTTCAATCAGCTGAGCGGGATGCAGGGAACACTAAATGAATTGCACGAGGCAGCCGGTGTCAAACATGCGGCATAGCCGTGGAGATCAATACCAGCTCCTGATCTGCAATTGATGAAAAGCTTCTGCTCTCTGCTCTTGTATAATCTCAGATCCTGATTTATCTGTGTAGGGAATGTTTTACCGAACATGTGATATCGATTCGCCGTCCCATCAGCCTGTGTCTCTCATCCCTAGGTTTTTCTCGCATATCTATTACTCTTCTTTGGTCCATCTTTTAGTTACATTCTCTTTTCTATTGCTTGCTTTTGCATTCGCATTTTCCATTATGCTGTGTAGTCTATAATGACCAGAAAAAGCCGTTAGCGTTCACATTCATCTGGTTGTTTGGATGGCGAAGCCAAAATTAAGAAGTGTATGAAATCGACTCTTATTCTTAAAATGAAAAATTAAAATCGCAACCAGTGTTTATTAATCTCCAAAAATGGGTGAATCACTGAAGAACCTTTATTTTCAAGAGTGTCGCCACTCTCTTCAGATAACATAATTTTTATATTTTTAAGCAGATTTCTCTGGAAAGTGCTCTTACTGATCGTCTAGATCAGGGATGGCGAACTCCAGTCCTGGAGAGCCACAGCCCTGCAGAGCTCCGCTCCAACCCTCCAACCTTCAGACCTTGATTAGCTTGTTCAGGTGTGTTTGATTAGGGTTGAAGCAAAACTCTGCAGGGCTACGGCTCTCCAGAACCAACGTCCGCCACCCCTGCTCTAGATAGTCGAGAAGGAAGAAAAAGGTCAAAATTCAAAGGCTTGTTTGAGTCTCTCTCTATTTACACAGCAGCTGGTGGCAGATTGGCTGTAAGTATGTCCTATCCCTTACTAAATTGCTTTCACCGTGATATAGCACTTCTGGGTATATCATTTTCACAAGACTTTGAAGTCTTTTTACTTTTTCACTTGGCAGCAACCTGTTCCACTTCTTCTTGCACCCTGGTCTCAAATCAAGTGTTATCAGCAGAGAATATTCTCAGTGAAATTCAGCTCTTCCAATCTAGCCAAAGCTTCTTTTATATATGCTACGGTTAGTGGAGTATTTATTAATATTGCAGGATGCCTTGCAGGAGCATTTAAAGCCTCAATGTAGCATATTACAAATCCTTTAAATTCAGTTTTCTCTAATGTTATAAGGATTTATTTTTTTATTCCACAAACTTTTCAATAATGAACAAACCAGGGATACAACATTATTTATAATTATATACAATTATAAAATTAAATGTATTACTCACCCACGTTTGTTTGTGCATATATGTTTCTTGTGCAGATATCTTTTGTTTGATATATAATGTAACGTTTAGACTCCAATGCCTAAAATCTCAAAAGTCCTAGAAAAAATCTAATACTTTTTGTTTAAATAGTTTATATTCATTATAACTACAGTAGCATGTTTTCTAGATAAAAACTCTGGATACAAATGGCATTATTTATGTTGTAACAATCAAGGACAGCTGGAAGAGTAATTGCTAAAAAGTTGACATTAAAGTTAAAGTAAAATAAAAATGGGTACAAAAAGTTTGCTCGTCAGGGAGTGCTATACATCAAAACAACCGTATTCTTGGTTGTCTCTCTAAACTCACTGAGAATAAAAAGCAGAAGCTTCAGAGAGGCCAAAGATGACTTTGAAGGAGCTAGAGAGTCCACACACTGAACGGATGAATGTGGACCAGTCAACCCTATACAGAGTTCTGTATAATACTGCTATATACGAAGGACACAAAAGAAGCCATTACTCAGAAAAGAGTGTGTGAAAGCACCTCTAGATTTTACCCGAAAGTATAACAGTGACCCAACTGCACTGTGGGAAAAGATTTGTGCTCCGATGAGACCAGGATAGAGCTTATTTTAGCCAAAATTCAAAGCTATATGTGCAGTGAAACTGCAGCGCTGCCCACACAGAAAAACAGCATCCGTGCAGTGAAGTATGGAGCTGTTAGCATCCTGCTGCGGGGCGGCTTTTCATCAGCAGGGACTGGACATCTTGTTAAAGTGGAAGGAAAAATGGATGGTGCAAACTTCATGGAGCTATTGCACGAGAAACTCTGTCAGTATGCTAAAAAAAATAAAACAATTATTTCAGTGGGATACACATGAGGCCAAATTAACATTGGAGATGGAATAGCCTATTGTCTTCTCAGTCCACTTGAGGACATGCACTGTTTAGAAATTGCAGTGCATATTTTCGTACAACCTAAATCTCCCTGGAAGAGTGTCAAAAAGGCACCTGAATAGTATGCATTTGTAGTGTGTACTCTACATACCCTAAAAACTGCCAATGATGCATAACCAAACTATAAGAGACCCCTAATACAGACTAGGGTTTTAAAATACGTTAAGTAAAAACATAGGGGTTTGTAAAGTGCATCACACAATCAAAATGGCGAGAAAATGTAAAGCTCAACATATACTGTATACTCCTATCTGTCAAAAACTCAATCAAACACAATTAATTCAACATTATTCTGTTTCAGCAGCCTTGCATGTCAGCTTTTGATTCAATCGGTAGCAATGATATTTCTGAAATATTATCACACCAAACTAAGCAAATGGATACCAAAACCCCACACATTTTTAAACAATATGTATTCAGGTTTTGATGTATGTACAAATATTTCATATTTTAATGGTATATTGATTATATATATATATATATATATATATATACAAACACATGCATATATATATTTACGAAAAATATGTTACGTTTATATATT
>NW_015505896.1:378088-382001 GCF_001515645.1 Sinocyclocheilus grahami
TATATATATTTAGTTATACAGTGGCCTCAAGTATTTGGATACAGACAAAAACATTTTTGAATATCTGTGTATTATATAACAAAATATTAAGCCAACAGACATTAATTTTCAATAAGCCACTTTTTTCAATACTTTCATTACATTTTCTATGTAAACGCCCTATACACAATTTAAAATGACTCAAAATGACAAAAAAAATAAAAATAATATCACACCATTTGCCTGTGGTGGGAATCCTATGATTTAAGTGATACCCTGTATGGCGTCCTCTTTAGTCTGTGTGTGTGTGTGTATGTGATTTATACACTAAAGGGATGGAAATGAATGGACTTCATCTTCCTACGGCCTGTTTGAAAACAGCGAGCAAGAAAGTGATTGTGTCGAGTGTTTTCTGGGGTCACTGGCTGCGCTTGGAGTGGAATACTAGGGAACTCCTTAATGAATATTGTCCAGTATATACTGTATACTGCCAACTGTTTTTGTGAAACCGAAAACAAAATATATCTGTGCAATGGAGTACATGCTCCAATTTGAAATTGTATCACATACCAGCTGCCATTGCAAAAAAAACGACGGCAGCTGTGGTTAAATTAAATAAAACGAGTGGACTGGACAGAAACGATCATCAAAAATGCTTGCATTTGCAGCGCACATTTCATATCAGTTAAGGATAAATAAACTATTGTCTTTTGTTGGTATGGATTATGGTTTGGTTACAAGTCTAAAGATCTCTCATACATGCCCATCTAATCAGAAATTGTGGAACAACCATTTGTGTCATCACGATCACAGACAGGAATTTTCTCCAGTCATTGTTAAAGTCCCCATGAAATCAAAATTAAAGTTTTTTTGGGTGTTAGTATCAATATGTTAGTCTTAAGGTTATCTATAAGACAGTGTGCTCCAAACAGTGACAAAATTCGCGTTTAGAAGATACAAGCATTCAAAGCTTGCAGTTTGTCACTTCCGCCAAAACGGCTCAACGATTTTTTTTACGTCACATCATACTTCAGCTTCTCATCAAACTTTCTGTCCAATCAAATGCTCTCTAGAATCAGAAGCGCCCGCCCCCTACACTATAAAATAGACGCTGAAGTTGAAGGCTCAAATCGGTCACTTGTCCACAGAATTAGTATTTTCTGTACAGTGAATGGCACGTAGTGCACTATATAGGGGACAGGGAACGATTCAAACAGTGTAAATATGCTTTCCATTGAGGAAAAAAATAAGTTTAGTTTCGCGCTGTCACGCTAACCACCGCACCGCACACAAACTCTGCTCTGGTCCAGAGACACGATAGCATGGAGTGGATCATATGCGCGAGTCGGCGCAGACCACAGAATGTATTGGAGCTATTTGAATTCTACACAGAATGCTATATTTTATAGCAATATGGATGAGATTGTGGCTGGCATACCCTGTCAAATGTGACTTTACTTTAAATGTGGCTTTACGGAGCTCAATGGCTCTGAACGGCTCTAGCCGTGATATAAACGAATGCTATTGGCTATTTTAAAAAGGCTGCTTGATATGTCCCTCCCTGTCTTCCTGTTTCAGTTAAAATGACGTCAACACATAGAGTAACGCTGCGTGTTTCTAAGCATTTCAGGGGACCTTTAAAAAACAAGCAAGCAAAACTTAGCATTCCTGAAGCAGTCAAGGGAATCTTACTTAACCCATAAAAAAAAAATCACTGTTTACTAACTGAAAAGGAGTCTATTGGCCATCACTTTACGGTGGGGTTGGTGGCAGTTGTGATTTGTTTGTTTTCACAGAGCACAACAGGCTCTCAATGGTGCAATGGTGGCCAAAACTCATTGTAATGAAGAGCTTTGCCTCTTGTCTCCACTTTCAGGCACTCATGATATCCAAGAAGCGGCACAATGAGAGCATGTGAAGCATCCGCCCGGGCTCCCTCACCTCTGGAGAGGCACAAAGATGAAGTGGAGCAGACGTTGAATTGTTTTGTCAGAATGCTTGGCAGCACTTAAAAACAAGAGAAAGAACACAGGTTTGAGCAAAGTAGGCCAGGTAATTACTCTTTTGTGCTTCGGGCTTAAAGCAAACGTCAGGCGCTTCATCAGATTTTTGCTTTGTGTCTCGGACAGATCTAATTTAAGCGAGAATTTTTTTGTCGGAGAGAAACAAAACACCTAAATTGGGGCCGTTCATCCACATTCCTTTTGCTTTCTTTGAAAGATTAGTCGACAGTGTCTTAAATTCCAAACTTTAGCCATGTTTTTTGAAGGTAAGTATTTCTGGGTGATATCAGGATAAACATCACATTAAGTGTATACTTGAATGCAAATTCACTTTTCATAAAATCCTTAATTAGTATTATAGTCATAACCTTTTTTACATAAGCATCAACCAGGATTAAATTACTATGTTAAACAATGGACTACAACAGTAGTCTAAAACAAATGACAAAAAAGCCAATCTGTTATTGGTTAACATATGAACTAGTAGCCCACATGGCTGAGGTTACTTCAGTCAAAAAAGAAAGCCGTTTCAGATGCAGAAAAAGTTGCATTATGATGAAATATGTATACAATATTAACAAAAACGTGCATTAAAAAAATTAAAAGGGACCATTTTTGATGCTATACTGACTGAAAAATTGTCCAAGCTCTTTTAAAAATAAAATACTACCTGTATTCCAGATATTATATTGAGTGCCAAATAAATAAATAAATACAAATATACAATTTATCACTGTATGCAAAAATAAAACAAATAAAATAATTAAAAATTAATTAAATAATGCACATCAAGCTTATAAAGACCAAAACTGAAAATAAAAAATTAAATTAAATTAAATTAAATTAAATGTGCACCAAGAGCTTCAAAAGACTAAAACTGACTTTAATAATAAATGTTCTTGGTCTTACAGTTTTTCTCGATTGCTTAAACACATTTCTTGAAACTATGCCTCGTATTCTCAAAACAGTAAACACAAATCCATAAAGTCTCACCCAATTCCCCAAACATCCTATTTTCAGGTCAAAATGAAGCTCTACACTCAAAACCATTCACTCTTGCTGAAAAACCAAACTTTTCCCTCAGACATCACACACAAGCTTTCAAAAACACACACTACAACATAGTATAACACACTGGTGCAATACATTCAAAACAATGAATCCAAAAACTGGTAAGTTATGTTGCTTGTGGTTCTCCCCCTCAAAAACCTTTTCACATGAACACAAAAGACACAACCAATGTATACATTGGCACACTTTTATTCATTCATGTACTACACAGAACAACTGTAAAAAAAAATAAAAATTCTGCCTCAGCATCCCGTCTTTGTTCTGGGTCAGCCCAGAGAATCTCGTCCACATCACAGGCTATATTGGCCCTAGCCAGGCAGCGAGGGTAAAATCCTCTTGCATGCATCTACTGATATGTCTAGGCATGCTTCTTCCATGTCCTGGAGGAGGTGAGCACGGATATAAGGTTCTCGGTCATACACTTTCCACCGCCATGCCGAAAAAAACTCCTCTATCGGGTTTAGAAAGGGAGAGTATGCAAGCAGAAAGATGTTAGAAAACCTCGGGTTATTGGTAAACCAGTCATGAACCAGAGCAGCGCGATGGAAGCAGACATTATCCTAAACAACAATGTAACGAGGCTGCTCTGGCTGTGCTGGTTCCCTGAGGTCCAGCTGGAACATATGCTCTCTTAGACCGTCAAGGAAAGCAAGGAGGAGCATAGTGTTATAGGTTCCTAGAATGGCATGACAGTGGAGTACCCCTCGTTGGCTGATGTCTGCACACATAGTGACATTCCCTCCGCGCTGACCAGGGACATTTACTATAGCCCAATGGCCAATTATGTTCCTCCCCCTTCTCCTTCTTTTGGTCAGGTTGAAACCAGCCTCATCCACAAAGATAATTTCATGGGGAACAGG
>NW_015505896.1:382129-382912 GCF_001515645.1 Sinocyclocheilus grahami
CCATGCCGAAAAAAACTCCTCTATCGGGTTTAGAAAGGGAGAGTATGCAAGCAGAAAGATGTTAGAAAACCTCGGGTTATTGGTAAACCAGTCATGAACCAGAGCAGCGCGATGGAAGCAGACATTATCCTAAACAACAATGTAACGAGGCTGCTCTGGCTGTGCTGGTTCCCTGAGGTCCAGCTGGAACATATGCTCTCTTAGACCGTCAAGGAAAGCAAGGAGGAGCATAGTGTTATAGGTTCCTAGAATGGCATGACAGTGGAGTACCCCTCGTTGGCTGATGTCTGCACACATAGTGACATTCCCTCCGCGCTGACCAGGGACATTTACTATAGCCCAATGGCCAATTATGTTCCTCCCCCTTCTCCTTCTTTTGGTCAGGTTGAAACCAGCCTCATCCACAAAGATAATTTCATGGGGAACAGGACGGCCTTCGATCTCAAAGATTCTCTGCAAAAAACATGAAACACAGTAGAGTAAATCACTGCCCTGAAGCACAGTTCAAGAGGGCACAAATGGCAGCGTAGGTGGCGAGGCTGATGGCATTTATCCCTCGAAAATTATGATTATCCTCAATCA
Organism: Sinocyclocheilus grahami; assembly: GCF_001515645.1. Classification (NCBI taxonomy): domain Eukaryota; kingdom Metazoa; phylum Chordata; class Actinopteri; order Cypriniformes; family Cyprinidae; genus Sinocyclocheilus; species Sinocyclocheilus grahami. The sequence continues at coordinate 382,712 of NW_015505896.1, forward strand.
CTCTCCTTTGAATCTCTCACAGGCGGATTACATTATTGGCAATGACCATGTTTACAAGCTCCCTCTCTTGCTCCTCCGACAGAAGCCTTAGCCTGCCTCCACCAGGTGGTCGTCTCGATGTCCTACAAAAATAGAAACACTCATTACTGTAACTGTCACACATCCTTTTTACAGGAAAAAATGGAAACATACTGAAACTCT
>NW_015505896.1:383267-400070 GCF_001515645.1 Sinocyclocheilus grahami
CCTCCTCCTCCTCCCTCCCTAAATTAATGTATGGTATTGTAAAAACAAAACAAAACAAAACAAAATGAAGTCCAGAGATGTTCTGTCTTAGGTTCTGATGGAAGATAACTTTTAAAAATAAATAAATTCCTAAAGAAAAGAGGATAAAAACATGAAAAGCTGAACTAGTTAAATAATTCAGATACAAATCTATGAATCACTCTCTCTGACTGAGGGGAAAGAAGGCCAGAAATGGAAGAAAGGGAACAGGAGATTTGTAGGACTCACCTAAAAAAACCGAGAGAAGCAGAGAAAGGAATAAAAGGCAGAAGGGACTCTTGCAGCGAGTCTAGCTGCCCTGCTCCGGGTCGCATCATTAAATGCGCTCGGGTGCAAAGTGACTCATCACTCGTTGACATTCGACAGCGGTCCTAAGCCACAGAATGTTGTTTTTTACAGCTAGAAGATGTGGGAGCAGGAACAGGTGGGCTGAAGAAAGTTGAAAGGTAAAACCGATGACAAGAATTCAGTCCATCTGACAGTCACGCATGCATAAAGTGCTTTTAAAACTTTAATCGTCTCATTTCCGGGGCAAAACCCCCCTGCAAATTCTTTCATTTTAGAGCCAAACCAGTGAGAATTGCTTCAAGCACGCAGGAAAAAAAAGAGATCTTATTAGGTTTTAACGGCCCCTTAAGGAGGCGTAAGGCTATTGGATCACAGAAAAAAGGGAGAAGATGTAAAACAACATGGAGATATTAGTTATTCTAACCAGAGGAAATACGATTAGGGTCTTATGTTCATTGGGCCCATGTTGCATTCCCAAAAGAAAGTCCAGATTGATAGACGCTCCACTTTCTCACCGAAAACTCTTCTGGATAGATTCAACATGTTGCATCCCGTTTGACGGCTGCCGTGCTGCCTAGATGTTAAATAATTTATGATATTGCCGAGTAACATCTTTATCACATTTGTGCTGGTTTCTGCACTGGCTTGAAAGTGCGCTTGATGGTTCATGATATAATCATGCGCCTCTGAAGTCACTGAGAGAGATGTTTCTTTAAGAAAGCAAAATGAAATATTACTCAATAGGAAAATCACTGCATGAATAAATAATATTGTCATCAAGTTGTCTTTATCCCACATACATATTCTCTTTCATAACTATCTGATGCATTCAATCTAACAGACGCTGTGCAACCAGAGAATGAGTGCAAGCAGAAACATGTCAAGACTCGTCGCGGTTAGTAGGGCAAGAGGCGGTTAACGCTTGACTTACTTTGGTCAGAACTGGATCAACTGGGGGTTTGGGCCCTAACTTAAAATTAAATCACCTTCCTGTCAATCAACCCAGTGGACCTCAGCAGAGAACCAAATGCAGTGCTGATATAAGAGGGAAAATGACATGTGAGAGCATTTGAGCAGAGAGTCCAAGAAAGATGTCTTATATAAAGAGAACCAGGACTTCATTTGTACCAGAATAAGCCAGATCCAGTTCCAGCACCTGATGTATCTTTGATGGTATAATCTATGCATATGTTTTATGACAAATACAGAATAATAATAATAGTTCAGGTCGATAAATAGCATGATAAATAGCATGTTCTTGAGTGTAGCCTAACATCAGGGCATCAAAACCTGCACTATATAGACCTCATTTGATTTAATAATTGCAGTAGAAGTGAATCTGTGAATAATGGCTTACATTTCAATGTATTATGAAAGGTACATGTTGATTTTAACCAGTTGTAGCTCTTGTTATATGGCATTAATTAAAATATTTGCTTGGTTAATATCAGCAACAATTTACAGTACAGTTCTAAAAATTTACTTTAGAAAATGAGGAATATTTTAACAACATGTACACTTTATCGCGTTTAGTGTTACCTTGTATATATTTTTTTCAAATATTTATTCCCAGGATCTTTGATAAATAGACTCAAAAGAACAGCATTTATTTTAAATAGAAACCTTTTGAAACATTATAAATGTCTTTACTGCCACTTTTGATCATTTGAAGTCATTGTTGCGTCTAAATGGTATATCAAACTATTTTCACTTTAAAAAAAAAAAATTAAATAACATTAGCATGTTATGAACATAAATAAAAAATTGAAAAATAGTATATATTTAGAAAGTAACATTATTTATTAAGATTAATAAAAATTAAATTAAAGAAAATTGGTTGTGAAACAATTTTCACTCAGAAATTGCTAGTAATTTTTTTCAATTAATTAAATAATTACAAAGAAACAGCACGTAACACATTGAATGAAATATAGATTTTTGAAATAAAAAGACTGAAATAGTATGTTCTTGTTAAACACACTCAAATATGTTTTCTTAAGAAAAAAAAAATGTTTACAGTGTAGATCATGATACCTAATACACTGTTAACAAATTTAACCTTATAGTAAAATGTTATCCATTATCTCAATCATTTTCAGTCATTTCAAATCATGCATCAAATACGTAGGGATTGAATCTTTCACGACACAGGATTTGTCAACCAGTCTGTCCTGGAACTGGATAATTTATAAATTACACACTAAAGAGAACAGACCTTGCCAACAGACCTTCCCAAATGCAAAAGCCTGGTTCAACTGACATTTTCTACAATGCACTTGAAGTGTAGTAAAAAGATTACTGCTGAATAGTTATTCTCTAATCAGGATATACCTAACTAGTTTCCATCAAACCGTGCTAAAAAACTGATCGGTTGCTCTTGAGTTGCTTTACGTGTGCAGCTGGGGTCTGGATTCAATCCCACGCTCAATAAAGGCACCTGAGCCGTGTGGCCAGCCAAAACAAAGCTTTTACACTCAACTGCAACAATGAAGGCTAACGCGATGCCCTCCTCACAGCTGTGTGCCTCTCTGCCAGCAAAGACAGCGCAGACAGACAAGGGTGCAGCTCCACCACACTGTCTGCCACGGTGTGTGTGTGTGTGTGTGTGTGTGTGTGTCTCGCACTGTTTATCACACTCCAAAAACACTGCCAAAACCAGGACGGCCACAGGAGAGAAGCAACAGCATGGGGATGGGGTGCATTTACTTCTTATCCCGTCCCTTGTGCATTAATGGGTCTTTAAAAGGGGTCACATAATGGAAAATCAGGTTTTCCTTGCTATTTTGAAGTATACTAGTTCAATCTAGTATGTAGATGTGCACTAAATTAAATATTCACAATCCAATTGTGTCTTCCCAGTCCATTTACTGAAAATGGCATCACAACAATGAACTCATAACATGTAATTAACGTAATGAAAGTCAACAAAATGGTCTCCATTTACATTCTTAATTCACATTTTTGGTGTTATTATGAATGGTTCATCAGCGCATTTTTTTTCAATGAAAAATAAAAGTTTGTTTTTGTTAGTTTTCATCAAAATATAATGTCATACGCCACCTTTAAAAGTACATTCAACCTCTCCAACCTCATGTAATTTTGAGCCATTCACAATCCAATCAATTCCTAATGAATTGTATTAAATCCTTGCCATTTTTTCTCCACACAGAAATGGAGGTAAAATGACTTTAAATCATTCAAATCAGACTAAACCTGTGAGAAATGTTTTCACACTACTAAAAATCATCTAAAACCCCATAATTTAAAACCCCAAAAAGCATTTAAAAATTCCAGAGAAATTATCCTAAAACATTTGTCAGTTTCTTATCTAATGCAATGCATTTAGGCAATTTTAAGAGTGACTAGAGTGCCTAAATACCACTGTATTTTCTAGATTGCAACATTATATTCTATATCTAGGTTTTCTGATTATGAGATTCAGAAGAGATAATTATGTATGTACTTATGTAGTAAAAAGGAAACAAACTAAATGAGAACAGAAGGATTCAATTCATTAGGCGCATCTGTAGAGTTCGGTGAAGTATAGCCAATCCACCAGTGAATGATGAAATCTCTCATGGACTCATCAATATCACAAGTGCTTTTATCCTGGTTCAACCATCTTTCTGAAAGTAACAACAGCATTCCTCTCATCAGGGGTCAAAACTTAAGACAACTGCCTGAACGATACCTTTTGTCCCGAACGCTTGCCTGAATGGAACTGTATAATTGAATTTCATTATCAATTCATTAATTCACTAGCTTTTCCTGAGAGCCACCGCTAAAGCTTAGACTTTAAACACACATCGGTGACTTTTATTGTATCTGACCTGACAGGTCAGTGCTATAAAATACTCTGTTCCCTTACTTTGTAGAACTATAGAAAGAGAAAAGGAAAAGTAAGTGAAATACTAATGCTGTTGTTTAGTCAAGAGTTGTTAAAGACCAAAACTGACTTTAATAATAAATGTTGCTGGTCTTATTGTACATAATTCATCAGTACATGCTATTCTAAAAATGTAATAATCTAATCAAATACTGGTAGATACAATTAAGTCCTACATTACACCAACTTGCAGTATAACACACACTCACACACACACATTTGGCCTAAAGATGCATTACGACTGTTTGTACCCTGCATTGCTTATACAATCAAGGTCAGTGACTAAGTCCTAACTGATTCTGCTTTTGATTTCTTAGCAATTTGTTCTTCCAATCCACAGGAAAGCTTTCAGCATCCTTCGCTGGCATGTTTCACTTAACAAGACACTAACAACCCAAGCTGCATCACCTCCAGGTTATATTTTGTTACCTTGCAGCCTAGTTTTATACATTTAAAGTTCGTGAAATCTAAGACATTTGTTTAGATGCTTCCTTCCAACTTTTCTACTGCAGCAGGATCGCTCTGACTTCGCGTTCATAAAGGACTGTTTGTAGCTGACATATGTTCATTTAGCACTGCATCCCAGATGTCAAATGAGTGAAAATACTCTTTATGCATTCATTTGGCATCTCTTCCCTGAGAATGTCACTTTTATTATAAATACACATCAGCTCTGTTCCAAAACCTCATGAGCTGTCCTGCTGTCTGCTAGTTCCTCAAGCAGATGTCTAACTATATTGAAACCTTATAAATGTATGATCTGAAACATTTTTGTGCACAACACACGCATAGGACACTAGTAGCATGTTGCTAATTTAACAACACTATATACTCACAATACATTTTTATGCATATACTGTGTGTGTGTGTGTGTGTGTGTGTGTGTGTGTCTATATATATATATATATATATATATATAGCTCCATTTTTAAGTCAGTTTTGTATAATTTAGGTTGAAATGACTTGAATGAATTTAAGGCAGCAACTGATAATAAGTTTTAAATTGAAATAGGAGGATTTTGTTCGCACAAACACACACACACACACACACACACACACACACACACACCTCTTGAACAGTAGTGTAAAACATTATAATTTTATTTACCAATGATGTATTACATTGGTCAAAATTGACAAAGAATTGTATGATGTTACAAATGATTTGTATTTCAAATAAATGCTGTTCTTTTGAAAATTCTATTCATGAAAGAATCCTGAAAAATAAGTATCTCAGTTTCCACAAATTTTTTTTGTTGAACTGTTTTCAACATTGATAATAACAACAAATAATAATAACAAAAAAATCAGCATATTAGAATGATTTATGAATGATCATGTGACACTGAAGACTGGAGTAATGATGCTGAAAATGCAGCTTTGCATCACAGGAATAAATTACATTTTAAAATATATTCAAATAGAAATCAGTTACTTTAAATTGTAATAATATTTCACAATATTACAGTTTTTTTCTGTATATTTGATCAAATAAATGCAGCTTTGGTGAGCATAAGAAACTTATATATAATATTTAAAAAACTTAATTATTCAAAATTTTTCAGTGTATCGGTAGTGTACACACACACACACACACACACACACACATGCTCTCTAGGAAGCTTGCTAGGTAAGTCTTGGAACAAAACTGTTTTGTTGCCTGAAATCCCTGCAGAATCATATACAGACTGAATATTCATAAAGTCCTTGAAACAGAGATGTACAACCACACCGATACAAACACACACATTAATCTCTAAATCCCAGCTCTGTGTTTGTATAAAACATCCATGTAAGGTTGGGTTGCCCGGGACAGTTGCGGTGGAAAAGGTGAAGCACCGTTGCTTGGGCCAGAAACACTGGGAAGCCGTCCAGAACTCAAGGACGAAGGCTTCGCCATTTGGAGCAAAAGGAGCTGACCCAACAGAGAGCTCAGGGAGGGCCCTGTTCTGCTAAAGAGGACATTTGTAGTTTCAGGGAAGCTGTTGTTCATTTTAATACGCTGAAACAATGCTGCCAAAGCCCACTAGCTTTTTACAGTAGCTCTGCTTCTGGAGAAACGCCAAAACACGTTCACAATGATTAAGCAGGGACTTCACAGCGGCGTTACATACAAATCGCTCATTAATACATCTGCATTGACAGATAGAAAGAGTGTAGAATCAAACTATTTCTTCATCCTCACATTTTTTTTGATCTGGTCAAAGAGTTCCTAGCGGAAGCTGCTCCTAGTTAGTTACCTATGAAACTTACATCATTAACAAAAGTGTCAAAGGAATTTCACAGCATTTCTGCAAAGAAACTGCATCCGAAAATGAAAATTCTGTCATCATTTGCTCACTCTGATGTCGTATCAATTCTGTGTCTTTCTTTCTTTAGTGGAACATAAAGTGAGATCGCACTGACCAGGGGCTGTAAAGCTCCTCGTTTCTGCTAAACTACAACTGAAATACAAGCCATCAATTTATAAAAAACTCATATTTCAAAATATTGACTATGCAAAGCATCCATTTCAAAGTGAAACAAGAGCCTTCATCTGTTATTTTCCATCCATTCAATTGTTGTGAGTGTAGAAGACAGTCCAGTCCACAATCACACTATATTATCAGCCCAGTGTCTATACCTCTTCTCTTCTGCAGATATGTGCGTATGAGCAATGTCACTGACCACGGTCACAGGAGGTCATAGGTTATCACCGTTCGATAAAAATTGCTTTCTGACAGCCGTAGCTTTATGTCTCTGATCTTGCTCTTTGACACTTCCAATTTTCTGAGATAGAATCACTGTCCTTCTTGCTGTAAATATGGCCAGCCTGACTGCTCACAACATCAAGGGGCTTCAGTAATGGCCCACTGCCTGGACTTCCTGCGGTTCTGCCTTGTCAACAAAAAGCTGTCAGGGACTCATCTAACTCAAGCAGGAGAGCAACCGTATGATTAAAGAGAGAGATGGAGAGTCAGGCAGACTATAAAACCTTGTAAAGATATATTCCGACAAAACAAGGACACAGTCAAATACTAAAGATTGACGGGGAACAAATTTACATTCCAATTATATTGAATCTTAAACTGTAGCTATAATCTGCTAAAATCACCAGAATTCAGTCAGATTTACTTAAAAGGAAGTATGTGTGTGTCTGTCACTGTGTATAGATCTTATTTTAAACTATAGGTGAGAAGTTCACTTTGATGTTCACTTTCATAAACGCCTGTATTGCAAAAGAGGGTGTTGATAATAAAATGGGTTTATAGTGCATTTCACATATTCTCTGTTGTTTAGCATGCTATGCTAGCACCAGAAAAAACAGAGTTAGTGCTTAATCTTTACTTGTAGCTACACTTCAGTAAATATCAGTAAAATCAACCGACAAATATCCTACCATATGTAGAATACATTATACTGTACATTAAATAATATGCGTTCACTTTTGCGTTCATAGCAACAGGGAAAACACATGTTTCACATAAGGTCATACACGCATATTACCCAATATCACTGTGTTGCACATTAGCGGTAAGGGTTACTTGATAAAATGCAGGGTTCAGTTCTACATTTACTGAAAAAAATTGTAATTGTCAAAAGACAGAAAGACACCACAACAGGAGCAACAAAGGGTGCAAAGGACATGATGGATGCTAACAACAGGAAGACCATAAAGCAAATGACTCAACACGGAAACAGTACACAAGCAGAAAAGCACAGCACCTTGTTCACAATGCAGATTAAACCACTAAAATGTAATATTACCTTTTACTGGCGCGAAAGCAAAGACAATCACCATGGAACTTCCAAACAAATTGGTAAGCCTCTTAGTCAGACACTTGTAAATTCTATCCATTTGCGAATTTCATTTATTCACCTCAATAATTATTTAATCTAACCTTGTTTCACGGGACATACTTCCTGTCATTACTTACTGTGCAAAGCTGAAAGCATTTTTTAAAGCTGTTGAAATGCATCCCTTGGGCTTGCTCATTACTTACAATGGGAATATAACTGCCATGTGGATTTACCTACAATCCACTGAATCAACAAAACAGAACAACATGATGGCTGTCCTGAAAGTTAGACTCCCTATGGATCTCACACTTGTTCTAACACTTCCCGCAATGTGATGGAGACGATACTCAAGATGACCTTTGCTAAATAATTAGACCTGTGAACACTGACTATATTTCTACCATGAAGATTGCTGTTCTACAGCCTGAATAGAAATGTAATTTGTATTGTATGTGTACTTTGACTCCCCCTGAGTAGCTGCTTTGTGGCAAAAGGATTTACGCTTATTTTCTCAAGCTCCTCTATGTCTGGACATGGGCCTTATCTTATTTCATAGGGACAACCTATGACACTGCATAAATTATAGGATGCAATTGCTAGCAGCCAAGAGTAGCCATGTGGCGGGATTACGTACAAGGATCAGCAATGTGTACCTTTAATTATGTCCTGAATTGGTGATTTGTCTGACAAAGTGCATGATTAAGGGAAATCTCTCCAACCCCTCAATAATCCAGTCACTGCTACCTTAAATCCAAGATGAGGCAAATATTTATCTTGGAACCAGACCAATATATTAGCTCTCACATTTCATCAATGTATTTTTTCTGTCACTTTCCTTTAAACAAGCAGGCCGCCGCAATTCATTTGACTCAACAGCCATTTGCCTGGGGTGTTGCATGTTGATAATAATGCAAAAACACACAGAGGATAGGAAAAGAGCAATGCACAGAGACTTGACCCAGTATTTGAAGCTACACTAATTTTTTGTAGCCAATCAGTGGTGTATTTTAAAAGCAGTGCTCAATGTTTTGCTTTAAGCCAGCAGAGAGTAAAAATCCCCAAACCGGTGCTGCTGTTTGATATATAACAAGGTTTATGGCTTGAGTATGTTTTATCTTACTGTACCTGAGGTAAAAGGAGGAAACAAAACTTTGATTACAAGCCTGAGAACATATGATTCAAGTTGCCATGCACTGACCCATGTTTCCTACCCATTAGAGGGGAACAGCTAGCAGCGGAAAAGGGGGGGAGACAACACATTTTTTTCGCCTCACATCGACTGGACATTTACCTCTTGTTCCCCGCAGTGGTAATGGATTTTAGGAGGGCGACGGATCATACCTCACATTCTCGGGAGCCGGAGATGGTGTAGGTACAGGGTCCTGTCCCATTGACCAGTACGTCCATGGTTTCAGAGTTTGTGGGTTTGTAGTCCACATAATATTCCTGAAGCGGAGAGCTGAGGGTGCGCTCTGTCTCCCGCGCCTTTTTCCGGCGTTTTCTCACCATGGAATGCTGCTGCAGTTGCTTCATGCTGCTTGGATAACGCTTCCAGGAAACGTAGATCACTAGCAAAATCATGGCCACGGATAGGAAGAGGGCGACGCTGCCGCCAATTATCTTGTGGAACGAAACATGTTCGAAGTCCTGCTCAGGGACAGGTGGGGATGCAGCCGTTGGGGAAGGCACAACAGGGTTGTTGCGTGTTATTTTCTCATTCACCCTAAACATGGTGGGAAGGGGAAAACGTTTAGGTTTGGATGGGGAGCTTACAGTTGAGGAGATTGGCTGGTTAGAGGTGGGGGTCGTCTTACAGATTCCATGTGTGTCAACAGCCTCAATGACTTTCTCACCCTGAACCTCCTTTGGTCCAGCACAAATCATGGTGGTCTCCTTGTTCCCCTTGAAGTTCCTCAGCCAAGCTACAAGGGGACATAAGCTGGGGCTGCATTCCCAAATGTTACCCGCAAGACTGATGGTAGTAAGAGAGATCCAAGCTGATATGGCCTCTTGAGACACGTTGCTTAGCTTATTGGAGTCCAGATTAAGAGTCTGCAAGTTAGGGAGACACTGGAAGATGCTTGAATTCAACACCTGCAGGTCATTTCCAGAAAGATCCAGCTTTTGCAAAGAGGTCCAGGTCCATGTAATTCCCTGGGTTATTGACTTTATCCGATTCCACTGCAGATACAAAGCGCGAAGGTTGTTCAGCCTTGGGAAATGAGAAAAATTGATCTTTGAGAATTGGTTGTGCTCCAAGTGTAACTCAGTCAGTTTGAGAAGTCCCGCAAATGCGTTACGTGTAAGACTTCGCAATCGATTGTAACCCAAATCAAGGAACTCTAGGTTTCGACAATCCTGAAACACTCGCATGGGAACCGTCTTGAGGGAATTCGATCTGATGTGGAGACTCAACAGTTTGCGCAAGCCTTGGAACTGATTCGGCAGCAGGACTTGAAGTTTGTTGTAGGAGAGGTCCAGATTGCGTAGGTTGGGGATCGAATGGAATGTGCTGTTTTCCAAATGTGTGATCTTGTTGGAGCTGAGGATCAACTCCTTTAGTCTTCGAACACCCTGAAAGGCTTGTTTGTCCACTGCATTGATGTAGTTGTGGTCTAGGTACAGCCAGACCAACTGACTGAGGCTGGCAAACTGACCAGCCCTGAGGTTCACCAAGCTGTTGTACCGCAGAGAGAGGCCCTGGCATCCCACGGAAACATTCTTTGGCACATCACGGAAGGCATTTGACTCACAATACACTATTTTGCCATCGCAGCGGCAGCTTCGGGGACACGGTTTCTCTCGGACTCTGCCTTGGGAAGCCAAGAGCCAGGCCTGCACGAGCAGGGGGATCATCAGCCAACGGGATCTCACCAGTGATCCTGCATTAAACACAAAGAGAAAGAAGGGATAAGCCATGATTCGGTCAATGCTGAATCTAGTCCTTTGCATTTTGTTAAAAACTGATGATAACTTACTTAGAAGGATTAGTACATACTTAATTAGTCCTGCTACACAGTTTGCACAAAGTTGGTTATCAAATTACGTAGCCAATGTTTACTGAATAAAATCTTGTATGTAGGAGGAAAGAATGAATCTATTTTTGTTGCTTCAAGTCAGAATTTTATTTACCTTCTCGTCATTTTCCATTGATGTGATTACTATGCAAATTGTTGCTCTAGAACAGTATTCGGCATTCTTAAAATATGCCATTGATTTTCCTAGTTCATGTACTTTAATTAAAAATGAAAGCAAATATACACCTTTATCTAGACACAACCAAAAGAAGTCAATAGGCAAGAATAACTATTCAATGAAATAAGGGAGCAAAAACATTCCCCTTAAGGTTTCTTTAACAACCATAATTGCACATTGGCTCCAATAAACAGGTAGAGAAACCAGACTGTTGACTTAAAAGAATCATGTTCTCTATGCTCATGGTTCACTGTATGAAATCAAATCATACTATAAAAAAGAACATGGAAAATCTTTGTATAAATAACACTACAGTGTCAAGCAAGATAAGCTACAGATGAAAAATAGAGACACAAGTATAACAACAATACAGAAGAGAGAGAGGGAGAGAGAGAGAGAATTGAGTGATGCCCAGATGTCCTTGTGATTGTTTTTTTTTCTCTGAATGAAAAAATAGTAGAATCAAATAGTGTTACAAAATACAAACTCTGATCAATTGTGCTTGATTGTGGAGTACAAAAATCTTAAAGTACTTTAGATGGGTAAATAGAAAATATTTTTTGCACACCCTCATGCTGTTCCAAAACCATTTGACTTACCATTTGACCATTTGACTTCATCTTTCTGATGAACACAAAATCTGAATCAATGAATGAGGACCGGAGCCACAAAATGACAAAATATTGACAAAATATGACTTGTTATACATTAATTTTGTGTGTGGACCGCACTGAAAAAAGAAGAAAAAAAACTCCCTAAAAATTCTGACTGTCTTTGCTGTGTTTGTGACAGAAGCAGTGATTCATGAACGAATCATTCTTTTGAGTCTGATGAATCAGTTAATCCACTTCACAACTGAATGATCTGAATAATTTGGGATTCAAATGATTCATTCACAAATTGGACTGGTTCTCAAGCTCTACTAACTGACTCAATGAGCCGGTCGCAGAGGTTAACAGCTCACTGGAGAAGAAGATAATTAGTGAATAATGATATAAATCTAGGTCTTTTCATTACAGAAAGCAATCAAATGACTTCAGAAGACTTGGAATATAGTGCATGAGTCAGACTACTTTTGTGTTTTTCTCCTTTTGTACTCCCTAGATGAAATATGGGTTTCATACTGTAAATAAAGGACAAATAGATGACTAAATTACTATTTTAAGAAAAAAATATATTTTAAATCAATGAAAACATCTTTGCCAATCAATGAAGGACAGCATATAATTTCCATTTCCTCATTGGCTGGCTCAGTGTCTCTTTTTGCTGTTATCTGATGGAGCTTTTTCCTCAGTTTGGGCAGAGATGAGGCTTTTTTTGAGCTAAGGGTGTGCCAAAATTGATAACAGCCCTTTGTCTGGTGTTCTTGGCGCAAAAGCAGGAAATTATTGGTTTATCTTGAGTGGCCAGCACAAAGGCTTACCATCTGAACCTTTAATCATATTACAACTATTGAGTAAATATAAAAGTAATTGTATAAATGTACAATGGTGAGCAGCAATGCGTTTGAATCATCCAACCCAACCACTGTTTACCAGCCTCCGGATCTAGATCTAATCGAAACATTTTGTGTAGGTCAATCAAATGAAACGGGCTAATCTAATAGTCTTGAAGACAGAGCATAGGCTGGCCGAACAACGTTATCTACAGGACAATTGGTTCAGTGTGGCATTGCAAATTGCCTTTGAATTCATTTAAAATAATGAGAGAAAAACACAGTCCCTAATCTTCTTGTGAAGAGTCTGAAGTAAATGTGTTACAGTGCAAAGTAGCCAAAGTTTATGGTTATATAACTTAAGGCCTGCTTTCCAGTGAATGTACTCAAGAGTAAAAGTGTTGCTTGCAAATCCAAAATATGAGAATATAGTGCTTCATACAGTACAATATAGCCTGTTTTGAGCACAGAGCTTTATACAAACTTTACAACTTTACCTCCAGATGTGCTTCTCTTGACCCATTTCACATTGTAAGGCAATGAAGGTTATTTGCTCATATGAAAAATAAGAAGACATTAGAACAATTACCTTAGATTTGTACATTTTCAAAGAAACTGAGGTGCTTGTCACTGAAAAAGCAGTGCTGGGTTAATTACTTACAAATTGTAATCCGTTACTGATTTCAAATTACATGACACAGATTGTTGTTAGTAACGTAATACATTACATTACACATTTCAGGAAATATAATCAGACTACTTTTTGATTAATTTTAGATTACTTCTGACCTAACTTGTTTATCATATTGATATACATAGGATAGTTGTGTACCATATTGATATAATTAATAATAATTTATATAAGATTGATATACAAAGAGAAATAAATATATATTATATTTGTTGTTATTAAGTCCATTAAACATTATATTACATCAACGTTTCCCAAACTGGAGTTTGTGAATTTAAAGAAAAGCTTATAATTAATTAAATCATAAAAATGTCAAATTAAAGTAAACCTTTTTAAAATGATAACAATCAACATAAATGCTTAATAACAATATGAAATATTACACCTGTTTACCTGCAAGACCATGTGAAAAATATTTAATTATGTAATCAATAAAAAAGTAACTGTAGTCTGATCACGAGTATATTAAAATGTAATATAATCTAATTACAAGTACTTAAATTTTGGAATCTGATTACGTAATACAGATTACATGTAATCGGTTATGACCCAGCACTATGAAAAACTCACCACAGAAATACTGTAGGTTGTTGCCAGGGCTTTTCTATATGGTTGCTAAGGTGATCTGAGTGTTTTTAGCATGTTGCTATATGGTTGCTTGGATGTTCTGGGTAGTTTTGACATGTTAAAAATCCCACTGACCACCCTGAACTCCCTTTTAAGGCTAATGTAAAGCATTCTAGCTCTTAAAATTGTCCACACGTCACTTGGGAAGGCCAGAACAGCCTAATTAGAAAAAGAGAGACGGGTAAATCAATTTAGTCTCTGCAATATTACCAGCTACACAGAACACCTTGGGCAAGATCACATGAAGTTATGCAAAGGTACGCAAGGACACAAGGAGCAACTGTACAACCCAATAGGGTTCGCATGCAAATTCTCAAAGTTTTAATTAACTCTCACTGCATAATGGCTGGAGTCACCCTCATGAGTCACGCTTTAAGTACAAAAAAAACCAACTTGAAAACATGCATTTAATTTGTCTTTCTCCGCATACATGCATGACAACATAAGTGCATCTTGGCCTCCCCCACCTACATCCAATTCATCACGATAAAGGAACGGCAGCCAAGACGCAGTCAAATAGCGCGTGTAAACCAGCCCTTGATCTCAAAACTCATTCATCATGCCACCAGCATTAAAACACGTCCGCATCTAGGTCTCAGAACCGCAGTTTCTGCAAAGCCTTTCTTGTGGTAAAAGCAATCTCACCGACTGGATGCTAGATACCCATGGGAAAGAAAAATCTAAATCAGATCCCTTTAATATCGCAATTGTTTTTCCTACACAACAAAAGGATGGAATGGTGAGCAAAGAGAGACTTTTAGTGTCTCTGGCCGAGAAAAAAAGAACTCAGTAATCTCACATTTGTCTATTTTATGTCACAACATCTTAAGTTATAAAAGACGCCTGTGATCAAAAGTCAAACACATGCATTCCCATCAAATTCTCCCATGGACAAATGATCTGAGCGGCTATTCACATTTATTTTAAAGCTTGATATTCTTACTGTATGGCAACTGCTAACTCATTTATGTCTATTTTCATTTCTCCTAAACAATTAAGAGAGCGCATTGATATTTTTTATAAAATTAGTGCTTGTTATAAATTTTGACACAGATGACTTTGATTTGACTTCTGATGGTAGACTATGATCTCTAGAGACATATCTGAGATCATCATGAGACTTCATTTAAAGTCTTCATTTGCTTTCCAATTCATGTCATCACTTGATTTTCCTTTCTCATATAGCATTTTCTTTCCAGTATTACAAATAAACACATACAATCTTAAAAATAAAGGTTCTTTATTGGTGTTTACGGTAGGGGAGGTCGATATACCAGCAAACACGATAAACCGGAATATTCTGGATTTCGAACTATCATCTCTATTGCAGTTATTCTCTCATGACATTTCCGTGCTGTGCCGTCATGAAAGCTTGTGTGTTTTTAAGTGCTGTGGTTTAAAACATAGTGATTTTAAACTGTTCAGTGCGCAATAGCAGCTGAAGTTTTGGTATCTGTGTGCGCTGTCTGAGAGACAGTTTGTGTGCACACACCTGAAAAGCTTGCACATAAAGACGCTTCTCACTCAGCATGATTACTGAACTGAACTATTTTTGGTGCCTTATTGTGCTTGTATTTGTGCCACAAGTATTTGTCGAAATGCCCGTCTTTGGGAGTATCCTTGTAAAGACAGACATTTTAAGTCTTAAAAGGCAGTTTTTTTTTTTTGTAATATAAGATGTAATGTAGGTCCCAGGTGTCCCCAGAATGTGTCTGCGAAGTTTCAGTTCAAAATACCCCACAGATAATGTATTATATCATTTTGAAAATGCCTGTTTTGAGTGGAAGCAGAAACACGCTGTTTTTGTGCTTGTATCTTTAAATGCAAATGAGCTGCTGTTCCCCTCCCCCTTTTCCAGAATAGGGCGGAGCCTTTACAGCTCTTACCAAAACTCTGCCAAAACAAAACATCTGTTTGGTTTTGATGATCAAGTCTATCGTGCTGCAATCATGCATTTTAAAGCCATATCAGTTTAAACTTCTGATAAAGGGTTTTCTGAGCGCACACATTGGAAGCACGCCCACAGAAAGCGGCTGTCACACGGCATGTGAGTACTAAACTAAGATCTCTTTCCTGTCTTATTGTGCCGTCTATGCTGTTAATATGACCCAAACAGAAAAATCTCTCACGGCACTTGACCGAATAACTTCTATACAGTAGCTTTAATAAGAAGATATTTCTTACTTGAATGCTGCTTTTAAATGCTCTAGCTTGAAGATAAATATGCTAACAGGGCAGTGTCTGTCAACAGTCGTGGGCGGGGCCTGTAAAATGTGACATCACATTTTACAGATTCTGCAAACGGCTTGTTCTGAGACACTACTTATGATTTATGGGGATTAAAAAAAAGGAGTGGTGGATTTTTATTATTATAGGGTGGTTGTATACACACACTGCCAATACATATTTATGTTCAAACAACATGTAAAAGTGAATTTTGCATAATATGTGCCCTTTAAGTGAACATAAACAGTTGAGAAAGAAAACGCGCAAGTTTCAATATAATTAGATCCGTGCATTCGGTCTTAAAGTGACAGCAGCCTAATAAACCTAGTGTTGCCTCTGTCAATAATGTTAATCAAACAACAAAAGACAGAAAATCTCTCGCTGCACTTGAATGAATCACTTTTGCATCTTTAAACCTATATTTAATTTACACAGTAGTGCTTTAATTTTTTTTTTGTAGGTGTATTTCATTTCTGTCATTGTTCTATTGTAGTTAATTTTTTTTGTCCTAATGCTTGTAATTTGTTTCTTGGTTCTTATTTTAGCACTGATTGTTTACTTTCCTTCAGTCAGCTTGAGTGATTATATATATATATATATATATATATATATATATATATATATATATATATATAT
>NW_015505896.1:400144-407518 GCF_001515645.1 Sinocyclocheilus grahami
GTGTGAGTGAGTATATATATATATATATATATATATATATATATATATATATATATATATATATATATATATAAACCTTACTTAAAACAAATATAACTATATCATGACATATTACTGTGAACTGAAATTTCTAATTGTGATATTAATTTTGCTCATATTGCCCATCCCTAGTTCAAGGATCCATGAAGAACCTTTGACATCCATAGAGCCTTTCCATTGAACAAAAGATTATTTATAGTAGAAAAATGTTCTATAGATTATTAAAATGTCCTTTGCATTAAGAAAACATTGCTATTTCCAAAACTGAACTGAACAACACAATTTTCCTCTTGGTGGACGGATTGATTTTTATGCCTTGATTATGTACTTCCTCGTGCAATTTCTTTCACTGAATAGTGCATACAATAAACTACAAGCATAATTTAAAGCATATACAGCATCTCCAGAGCCCTGTGGAAAAGATCACTGTAACGGTGGCCAACTTTTTCAGCGCTAATCCCATCTGTGATTTGTTTCTGTGTGAGCAGGAAAAGCGTAATCCCAAAACAGCAGTGCTAATCTCACACAAAGATAATCTGACACAAAATTGAACAGCTCTGAACTAATCCCATCACATTCAAAGAGAAGCCTACATGCAACAGTCACAAAAGAGATTTCACATCTTTTTTTTACTATATTCCTCCGATCAAACTTAATGATATTTCCATTACCCACAATTTAATTTCCCTGACGGAACGGGTCATAACTGAGAATCCAACTTCACAGTTTAAGCTATCAAAACCGACAAACAGATACGGCTACTTCCTGCGTCCATTTCTCATTCGCTGACATGTTTTCCATCTCTGTCCCCAGTTATCTGTTTTGACACCTTCTCCACTCTATTACCTGGAAAAGCTCTTAGACATTTAATAAGGGACACTTGATGTGTCCAGACGTCTTTCGGTGTGCTGCTGTAACGCGAGACAGGTAGTGAGAACGAGAGGAGGGGGATTGAGGAATTAGCTTCGGGTCTTATCCTTTCTGTAGTGCTGTAATGTTGCACTGAGGTACTTAACAGGAGTATGACAGTAAGTAGTTGTTCTTCATGCTGTGCTATTATCATATTTCTTTACAGCTTGTTTGAGCATGCCAGTGTGGGACAATGGTATCATCTTCACCGAGTGACAGATACGGCAACATGCTACATGACATGACAGTTAAATTCTGGTAAATATTATGGCATGCATTTCACTTCCACACAATGCATTTGCAGTGCAGATGACATATAAACAAAAATAAATACATACATAAAAAAATTAATGAAATTACATAAACAGGTGAATCTCACACTGTCAGAAAAAAATGTATATATATATAAATATATGTACGTAAGCCATATTTCACCCACTTAAAAAAAAAAATCGAAAATATATTTTTTTAAAAACCCATAAAATGAAATTAAGCATAAAAATAAATGTGATTAATTGAATAATTTAATATGTAATAAGGATTTATTGAATAAATAAAATACACGGATTAAGAAGAAGAAAAGCATTATTTTTTTATTTATTGGGACATTTTTTATGCATCATCACTAGCCTACTGTACTAGATAAAATCATAATTACTGTAATAAAAAATATATATTATTTAGATAGTAAAGTGCATTTGCTATTATAATTGTTGGATGAAATTTAAATTACGTTGATTATTAAAAAAAATCATTGTGTGCACACAGGATGATTTTCATTACTGTATTACAGTAATGATAATGTTTTTTATTTATTTATTTATTGCACACTAAGGTAATGAAAATATAATAGGGGAGCCTACTTTTCATGCAATACAATTTAATGTCCTCAAAATTATTTAAAAAATATTTTCTTTATGCAACATTTTTTTTCCTTTTTCTACATATGAACTGTGTCAAGCTTTATTCTTAACAGCAGGCATAAGAAATGTCACCAGAATGAGTCGAAGCTGAGCGAGTCGAGCGACCAGCACACCTGTGAGGCACAGAAGTGAAAATTCACCTACATCATCTGCTCAGTAAACAGCCACAAAGACAGTACGACACCCAGCCATTATGATGACAATACCCATATTCTGAACACAAGCATCACATTTGTTTAATCTATTCACTCTTACATACTTCCAGCATCATTTCATTAAGTCATGCTTGAATGAACGACTTTTCCATACATTATACAGGACAATCACCGGAAAAGGTAAGGGGGCGGGGAGTTATTTATGATCTGATTATGATTATTTATTATTATGGGGACAACCATCTGTGCTCTCAAAAATTACAGAATGACTTTAAAGGCATTTATTGAGACGATATCCCCTCTTTCCTCAAATTTCAACAGAAAAAGGGGCTAGCAAAACAAACAACAGTTAAGAGACTATAGCAAGACCTCTGCACTCCAAGCAACGTGAATGACTGCATAAAATCAAACAGTAAATCACAGCTTTCCACTATGACATTATTATTTGCTCTGAAGCATCTATCAAAATCTGGAGTTTTTTTTTTCTTGAAGGATGCAAGAACTGACACAACATTCTGGATGCATAACTGCAGGTTTTACCTGTCCTTCACAAAATGCATAGTTATGTGGGTCCTATAGTGAACTATGAACATGCGATGCATATGCCTATGATTTCTAAAATGAAATCTGCAAGCACACAAACGAGGCAGCACATATTCTCTCCAACATATGCGAGTTAGAAGAATCTACGAGCACCAGAGAATCCAACCAGGGCAGCAAAACATCAGATAGAAAGACAGCCTGTTGATCATACAACACTCGTGCAAAATGTAATAAACTGCAAAAAAAAAAAAAAAATCCATTCAATATGATGTCTGGAGGTATGCGTGATGAAAGTTGCACGCTATCAAGGACAGACTCAAAGATGCTTCATTCATTTGACACATGAAACGCACTTATAAATCCCACAGCAATGCTATTTTAAGAAACGATCTTATGGTTTCGATACACCTCATATCCTAACTGTATCCAAAGAGCCAACAGACCACAGAGAACCAACCTAAGGATTCATTTCGACTCGTGCAAATCAACGGAAACATACCCATCTCTGCATAAATATCGCGTTTCCAGCAGGTTTTACAGCCCTTCGATGTGTGATTCCAGTTTTCGCATGGCACCGTCTTCAAACACACTTAGAAAGGAGCACCTGCCCAAAAGCTGCGGTGCCCGAGATGTTGGCAAGCTTCGGAAAACTCCGGCAACAGCAGCGTTATTTCAATCCCGCAGTTGCGCCGCTGCGCCGCTGCGCAACACGTCCAAGTGAACAACGGAGAAATCAATCCTAAGAGCTCTTTCCAGCGTAATATACAAACAATAAGGGTTTACTTAGCGAAGAGGTCCATAAAAGAACATTTCCAGAGAGTACGTGTGCGCATCAGCTATATCCTTCGCATCAAAATATCTTCCACTTGGTTGGAAAGTTTGGAGAGATTTGCGCAAAAGCGCACCATCGGATGTTCGCCAAGGTGCGCAGCTATGAAGAAAGCCAAGCGAGGGATGCAAACATGTTTCTTTTGTCCTGTAAAAAAACAGAGCTGTGCGCAGGATGAGTGATGTATTCCAGATATCTGCTGATCTCACAGGAGCTCAGAGCTGGTGCTGTAAGCAACATTCAGGGCGCTTTTCTTTCCCCGAACATCTGTCAAAAACAGAAGAAGGTTTTAAGAGCAGTGTGCGAGTGTGATTGCACTCAGCACTGGTGCAGTCATTGCTTAACCTTCTTTTGCAAGTGCTATGCATCGGATTGCCCTCTTCTGGTGGGAAAAGGCGACATGCATCGCCCATTCAGAGCATTTGCCCGTAAATAGTGAGGCTAAGTATTCTTGAGCGCGTCTTTGAAATGACGGCATAAAATATTAACATGGGATAATTGCATTTATAGGGCTACGCATGATTCATTATGCCTTAGAGGCGTAAATGTAAGGTTTAAAGGTCCTTATAGCATTTATTATGCAATGCTTCTTTTAAACAGATTAATTAATAATATTGCATATATCCTGACTTAATTATTTCAAGGTATGGTATATATATATACATATACACACACACACACACACACACACACACAATTTAAAATACCTGTTTTCTATATAAATATATTTTAAAATGTAATTTATTTCTAGCTGAATTTTATTTTCCTAAGCCATCACTCCAGTCTTCAGTGTCACATAAACCTTAGCAAATCATCTAATATACACACACACACACACACACA
This sequence comes from Sinocyclocheilus grahami, assembly GCF_001515645.1. Taxonomy (NCBI): domain Eukaryota; kingdom Metazoa; phylum Chordata; class Actinopteri; order Cypriniformes; family Cyprinidae; genus Sinocyclocheilus; species Sinocyclocheilus grahami. Next base: position 404,386 of record NW_015505896.1, read on the forward strand.
CACACACAATTTAAAATACCTGTTTTCTATATAAATATATTTTAAAATGTAATTTATTTCTATGATCACAGCTGAATTTTCAGCATCATTACTCCAGTCTTCAGTGTCACATCATTCTTCAGAAATCATTATAATATGCTGATTTGCTGCATAGTTATATAATCAGAAATAGCTTGCATTTTAAAATGTCAAAATATAAAACTTTTAATTTATAATAATATTTCACAATATTACAGTTTTTACTGTATTTTTGATCTAATAAATGCAGCCTTGGTGAGTATAGGAAGCTTCTTATATATATATATATATTACCAATTCCAAACTTTTGACCAGTAGAGAATATTTAATGTGTTTTTTAAAAGATTGTTAAAAAAAAAAAAGCTGTCAAAAAAAACAAGAAGGAAAACGTCTCAGGTTACTTATGTAACCATGGTTCCCTGAGTAGGGAACGAGACACTGCGTCCTCTAGGGGTCGCTATGGGGAACGCCTCGTCGTGACCCGTGTCTGAAGCATACATTGAAAAAACACCAACTCGTTGGCCGGCGACAGCCATGACGTCACTACCGGTGCGACTCCAGTATAAATCGGCGCCGGGAGCGATTTATACGGTAGTGACGTCATGGCTGTCGCCGGCCAACGAGTTGGTGTTTTTTCAATGTATGCTTCAGACACGGGTCACGACGAGGCGTTCCCCATAGCGACCCCTAGAGGACGCAGTTCGAAGTTCCCATGAAAGGGAACATTTAAGTGCAGATGCCACTTGATTTGATATTTCATTATCCAATGCAATGACGTTCAGAAATTTTCATTTGTGTCCAAATACGTTTTGTGGCCACTGTAGATTTAACCAAACTGCTGAGAGCATGAACAAGAATCAGTCTGGAAGGACGGAAACTATTGCCAAGCAACACTGAGAGCTTTATACGTTGTGACATCAGCTTGCAAAACAGAGCAGGAGGTCTGGATTCACAAAGACTGCCCAGCTGTAACTTTAAAGGTATTTATCTGACAATCCTTCATTATAAAAACCCTTTTAGAAGCAAATAATTGACATGCAAGTAAGCTAAACATTGGGAAAGCATCTTTAAAGGGTTCAGTGGTTTACATAAACAGTTAATATCTGTTTGTAAGCCACTTTAAAAAAACATCCCTCTAACCTTATGAAACAGTTCAAGAGAATATGACCGCCTAATATCATTCTGCATCAGGGTCAACACCATAATTTCCAAAGTGGCTGTCTGTATCTGTCCTGTACACTCCATCTAATTAGAGATAATGGACACTTGAGCTCATCTGTAATATGCTGCATTTGGCTCCAGAAAATACAGCTGGGAAGCACCAATCACGCCAATTCCAGCACTCAGCAACAGGCTGGACGGTGAGGGAATCTGTCCATCGCTATTGAGGATACAGATGATCAAGGACAATAAGGCGACAGCAGGTTCAGGCCTCGGTGGAACACAGTGTTTGTGTTGTGCATCTGTTGTTCATGCGTTCAGTCTCACAGAAGGCCAATCACCGTTGTGATGATGCGCTCAGGACACACTGTGGTGATGCATGGAAAACAAATGCAAACGAGTGTCAAATCCACATCTTCATGGGTGGTATGCACAACTAGAGGTGTTTGAGAAGAACAAGAACAGAATTTACAGTATTGGGATACAAATTAGACTAAATAGCCTAAAATGAAAATTGGCTGAAAATGTACACACCCTCAGGCCATCCAAGATGTAGATGAGTTTGTTTCTTCATAGGAATAGATTTAGAGAAATTTAGCATTCCATCACTTGCTCACCAATGGATCCTCTGCAGTGAATGGGTGCCATCAGATGAGAGTCCAAATAGCTGATAAAAACATCACAATAATCCACAAGTAACCCACACCACTCCAGGCCATCAGTTAACATCTTGTGAAAAGCTGTTTGTGAGATACAAATCCACCATTATGACATTTTTTTTAGCTTCAAACCATTGCATTCAGGCCAAAATACGAGTCCTCTATCCATAATGTTGCTTCTCACATGAAAAAGGCATCTTGTTTGAATCAGGAGAGAAATATGAGCAGATCAAGCACCGTTTATAAGCAAAATATAGTCCAAAACAGTTCTAAACAAGATTTTGATGTGAGAGGACAACAGAGGATGGACACTGGAGAAAACATTATTATGGACTCGTATTGTGTTAGAAGTGAGAGTTCAAAGTTAAAATGCCTTAATGATGGATTTATTTCTTATAAACATGCAACTTTTCACTTCAGAAGATGTTAACTGATGGTCAGGAGTGGTGTGGATTACTTGTGGATTATTGTGATGTTTTTATCAGTTGTTTGGATTCTCATTCTGACGGCACCCATTCACTGCAGAGGACCCATTGGTGAGCAAGTGATGGAATGCTACATTTCTCCAAATCTGGTCCCACGAAGAAACAAAATGTTCTTGCATGGCCTGAGGATAAGCAATTTTTATTAATTTTTTTTGGTGATCTGTTTCTTTAGAAAGTTAGAAGTTTTGTTCTTACGAGTTTATTTGAATTGTAGAAACCTAACCTGTAAATGAGTGTCTATGAAAGATGAAAATGTTTTGATTTGACTCATACCAACTAAAAAAAATCTTGTTAGCTGTAAGACTTTATGGTCAAACTGTTAAATCCAAATATAAAGGATATATAGCATGCCTTTTTAAAAGGGTCATATGATGCGATTTCAATTTTTCCTTTCTCTTTGGAGTGTTACAAGCTCTTGGTGCATAAAGAAGATCTGTAAAGTTGCAAAGACTAAAGTCTCAAATCCAAAGAGATACTCTTTATAAAAGTTAAGAGTCAGCCACGCCTACCTAAAACGGCTCGTTCTAACACGCCCCCACATGTCTACGTCACGATGTGGGAAGATTTGCATAACACCGCCCAAATATTCACGCAAAGAAAGAAGGCATAACTTTTATTCTCGCTGTAGTATTGTTGTTGCCGCCGCCGCCATGTCCTTAAGACGCTGTGTTTCGTTGTAAAAGCGAAACTACTTTGTTTGGTCTTCCAAAAGAGGACGATATCTGCTTCGTCATGCCTAGAGCTGATCCGTGCTGGTCGCTGAGGAAATACATCAACTTAGTGCTGCTCAGCTCACGCTGGCCCGCCGCC
>NW_015505896.1:408594-408803 GCF_001515645.1 Sinocyclocheilus grahami
CGCCGGATCGGCTTTCACCGTGGACGAAGCGGAGTCCAGCCCGGGGTCGTCACATGTGGTTGCCGTAAGCCCGCCGGCCACTCCTTTGTCGAATCCGCCGCCCGTCACTCACTCTAGCTCGCAGGCCTCCACTCACTCAAGACCACGGTGTGCGACACTGTGTTTCGTTGTGAAAGCGAAACTACTTTGTTTGGTCTTCCAAAAGAGGA
>NW_015505896.1:409905-414579 GCF_001515645.1 Sinocyclocheilus grahami
CACTGGATAGCTGGCCAATCAGAGCACACTTTGCTTTTCAGACCGATGAGCTTTGTAAAAATCGACAAGTTTCAGAAAGGCAGGGCATAGAGGAGAAACAATAATGTACAGTATGTGGAAAATAATGTGTTTTTTTAACCTTAAACCACATAAACACATTTCATTACACCAAATAATGTTCTTTTTAGAAACATCATATTACCCCTTTAAATATTTGATTTGAAGCTACAAGTCAGAATATGAAAGTACAGATTATTCATAGCAAACTTGCCTGAACTGTCTGTTTTCCACTGTGATATCTGTATTTCAAGACATATACCAATGACCTCAATTGCATTTATGTTTCTTCAAGCATTACACAGGCTGATCATTGCATCTGCTTTCATTCAGCCGGATAAAATAATATACTCTGCACACACACACACACACACACACACACACACACAAAACAAAACAAAAAAAAAACAGGTGAAAATAATGCTTCTAGTTTGTTCAAACCAATAAATGTCATAGTTTTGTACTGTGCAGATGGTTTATCTGGAAATAATGACAAAAAATATATATATATATAATGTCCAAATTGCATGTAAATAAGTATTTTTTCACGCCTGTCTGCAGAAAAAAAAGGAAAATTGAAAAGACGCCCATTAAAGCTCACCCTATTTTCCTGACAGACAGATTTTTGTTTTTTTACAAACATCTCTAGTCATTTCAAATCAGATTTATGATTATACCTTTGCACTGACTAATTCAGCTCTGGTATTCAACCATCAGCGTGACACGTCCGTTTTGTGAGCTGCATGAAAAATTCTCCAAGGTTACAACAGAAAATGGAATTTGCTCAATGGCATCACACACTAATTAACCTTATTGTACTAATAAGGATGTTGCTTGAGCTGCATCACTGGCCACCCATAAAGCTGGCGTAGGAAAGCTACCAGTTATTAAGAAAGGTGGCAAAAAGGCCAGTGGACATATAAGTTATAAAATAGCCACTGGCAGGTTAGGTTTCATAGCTAAACTATCTGCCATGGTCTTACAAAAGCAGAGTCATGAAGGTCAGTCATCCATTGTTTTCTGACCTCAAATGTTAGCATTCTTGGATGAGATGTTTTTTTTTTTGACACTTTATAAGAACGGATATAAGCTAATGAATGGAAAGATAATGCATAGACAAAATATAAAATCATGCGTACAGACAAATGCCTTCCTATTTGGCAATTGCTGATTTTTATTAAAATGTGTTATAGACAACAACGTTTTTCTCAAATTGTGACATATGTGAATGTATTTTCTTTAAATGAAATATATGGAGAGCAAAATATGTATTTGCAAATGATTATACATTTTTTAAAATATAGAAACATTTTTTTTTACATTGTAGCAAATGCTGTATATATATATATATATATATATATATATATAGTAAATTTTTTGTACATTTTGAAATATATATAGTTTGCCGTATGGGAATTTACAGTGCAATAAAAAGACTGTATTTGTAAAGCAAGACTTCCAGGACCTTTCAGATGGTAAAAAAGAACATTATTTATAAGGATGTTTGCTTTTGAAAGGTCCGAAAGGTCGTTTCAAGAAAACGTCTTTCAGTAAATCCCATGCAAAATTCATTCCGGACAAACAAACTTTCGCCATTTCTGTCCAGGTGTGTTATCAGTGTTTGTATATGCCTGACAAGTAAATGCCAAAATATGGTTCTGCTCAGCAGACACCGGATCCACCGTGGCAGCCATTTAACACTCCCTCCCCTTCCTACCAGCTGTCAGAAAGAGCCACGCACTCTGACTCCCTCAGTCGTGAAGATACATTCAGAATAAGCAAAGTGTTTGCGTGAGGTTAAAATGAGCGTGCTCGCCTGTCAGAGTGCAGGGCTCCATGAGGGAGTTCTGGGTGAAATGCTTACTGTATTCCTCTCCATCGGGCCCCAAAATGGCTCTTCCTCCTGCTGTCATTCTGTGTCCGAAGGGTCTGTTGGGGGGGGAACTGACATCTCACAAACATAAACAAGCAAAGGATGATGCTGATAATCAACAGCAAGCAGAGAGAAGGAATACAACCACTGCAAAAGCTCTTACAGTGGAAACATACTCTACAAGTGTGCCTTTCTTCAACTACGGACACATTTACCGTAAGCATTTAGCAGATGCTTTTATCCAAAGTGCATTCAAGTTATACACTTTATTAGTCCATGAATCAAACCATGACTTTGCTCTACTTTTTGAGCTACAAGAAAGCATTTTATGTCACATAGATTGATTTTTATTCCAAGGATACAGATGATATGAAATAAATAAAAAATATTGCCCCTAATTAAGTTTTTGTCATCAAAAGTTAGTGAACTTGTACTTGAATACAGTGGAGACCACAATTTCAGTGAAGAACTTATGTTGAAATGAACTTGATATGAAGAAATATGGGGCATGTTAAAGTGTGATAGTGAATGAATTATATGAAGAAAAATAAAGGTAAAATCACTTTTAAATGTTTTTAGCAAAACAAATTAAAAAAGTGCATCATTTTCAATCAAGCTGTAAGTTTGCACAATTATGTGAGTGTGAAAATATGTTTTAATTGTTTGCATTTAGGATAAAATACTAGAATAAAATAATGGCTATTATAAAATACTACCATGATGCATAAATACTTGCTATGAAATTAGCCTTAGCAAGACAAATAAGTCAAACAAATGTAATTTCCACCACAGAAATGTGGTGATTTGTGTTAATGACATTAAAGGGGAGATATTGGACACTGTTACTAGACAGCTTAAATAAACTAATGAGCTTAGAAAAAAGCTCATAGTTTTGTTGTGCAATCACAGTCACTTGACTGCTGATCAAAACATTTATTCACAGACCTACAAGCTCCAAGACTAGCAGATGACAGATGTAGTGATAAAGCAGTCAAATAAAAAAATACTAGACATTAAATTTGCTTGACATTGTTGTTCAAATGACTTTTGGACTTTTTTATTGGAATATTCATATTTGATTTGGGAGTGAGTGAATTCTTTAGTACAGACTGAACTCTAGATCCAACTGTTTATCAAAGCAATAAACATATCGCATTCAGTTGTCTGTGCATAACAATACTCAAGAGCCAATCCGTCACCATTTTATGACAGCAAAATCAGCACGTCTGCAAACACCCACCCACCCCACTCCGCAGGACTTTTTAAAACAAAGGGACGCCCATGGTTTCCAGCCTTCTGCTTTGCACAGGAAGCTGTCACCGGCTGAGGCTAATGGAGCGTGAGGACGGAGACGGCTTCACGGCCGACACATAGAGCCGTGTGTGGGCTCACATGCTGTGCAGAAACAGAGAGCGAGAGAAACAGGTGCACTGTGGTCATGTTCAAATGTGGAGATAATCATGGAATATGATGTGAAATGCAGTTTTCGTTGAATGTGAGATGTGTGCGGTGTGCTTTACAGAGCATCAGTTACATTTACAGCAACTCCAGCCAACAGTAAATGAAAACATACACACTATGAACACATTATGTATGAACAAATACTGCAGCTGCTGTCTGTCTAAAAAAAAAAAACTAAAGAGGAGGAAATTGATCTTCAAACTTTCCATTAAAATCAGCAGGTGGACAATTTTAGTTTTTGTTGAAGCACGAGAAAGAAAATTACACTGCCAATCCAAGGAGAAACATCTGAAAAATCTGCCAATCCATTGAATGCAACGGGGATGGTAGACAGACGAGGGTTCTTGTTATGCAAACAAAATCCAAGAAATTGTTTTCAACACATTTACGCACATCTTACTATCAAATGGCCAATCAGAACTTTCTCTCCAAAGACTCTTGCTTTTCAGATGTCTCTCCTTCAGTTCCTCCAAGAGTCATCTGAGCTACACTAACCACATTCATTTCAAAGCTCATTTTGCAAAATATTTTAGTTCTACTTTTATTTCTTTTAAAGGAATAGTTCACCCAACAATCAGAAAAGTTGCTGAGAAAGTACACCCTCAGGCCATCCAAGATGTAGAAGAATTTGTTTCTTCATGGGAACAGATTTGGAGAAATGTAGCATTGCATCACTTGGGATCCTCTGCAGTGAATGGGTGCCGTCAGAATGAGAGTCCAAACAGCTGGTAAAACTTAACAATAACCCACAAGTAATCCACACCAGTCCATCAGTTAACATCGTCTGAAGTGAATGATTATTTGATTCTTATAAACACAACTTTTAAGGTATTTAACTGCTGCTTCTGACCAAAACATGAGTTAATAATTCATAATAATGCTTTATCCAGTAAAAAGTCCATACGCTGTTGTCCTCTCACATCAAAATCCACCAACATATTTGTTAAGAACTGTTTTGGACAGTTTTTGCTTCGAACCAATGGTTGATCTGTGTGTATTTCTCCCCTAATTTTTTTTTTTTAATGGAGAAAGCAATGCTATGGATTATGGCCATATTTTAGCAGGAATCAACAGCTAAGACATCTTAATGATGGATTTGTTTCTTACAAACACGCAGCTTTTTGCTTTACAAGATGTTAATCGATGGACTGGAGTGGTATGGACTACTGTGATGTGTTTATCAGCTGTTTGGACTTTCATTCTGACGGCACCCATTCACTGCAGAGTATCCATTGGTGAGCAAGTGATGCAATGCTACATTTCTCCAAATCTGTTCCCATGAA
>NW_015505896.1:423541-455898 GCF_001515645.1 Sinocyclocheilus grahami
AACACTTTAGTATAGGGACCAATTCTCACTAGTTGCTTATTAGCATGCATATTATCAGCATATTGGCTGTTTATTAGTACTTATAATGCACATATTCTGCATAACCATATTCTACGTCCTTAATCCTACCCTATACCTAAACTTAACAACTACCTTACTAGCTATTAATAAGCAGTAATTAGGAGAGTATAGGGACCAATTCTCACTAGTTGCTTATTAGCATGCATATTATCAGCATATTGGCTGTTTATTAGTACTTATAATGCACATATTCTGCATAACCATATTCTACGTCCTTAATCCTACCCTATACCTAAACTTAACAACTACCTTACTAGCTATTAATAAGCAGTAATTAGGAGTTTATTAAAGGTGAAAGTTGTAGTTAATAGTGAGAACTGGACATTAAAATGAACAATCCGTCACTACAGATTCAAACCCAAAGAAAAGTGCCACTGTAGCCACATAATGCTGTGTTTCTCTGCCCTCTGTGATTTCAGTGTTGTTCTAGCATGCAGGAACATCACATCCTTGATTACTGCCAGCCACGTTTCTACGGGGACTATCAATCTCCCTGGCAACAGCACAATGTAAGTATGTTTCTGTTTGGCTCCTTGAACATTGCTTTAGCCGCACACCTCCTGCAGTGGCAACACTCTGGCTTTCGTGTGGAATCCGTGAAACCCAAGAAAAACAATGCATTACAGATAAACAGAATAAAAGTGATATAAATAGTTCACTGCAAAAATAATGCTTTGTTTTTATTGCTTGAGGAGGCGTTTTAAAGTGTAAAAAGGTGCTGCTTTCACTTAAAAATTATGTTTCTTTACAAATACAAATACAATCCTCATTCTTGGTACTAAAACATCAATTTCAAACAATGGCAAACTAAAATGAATGCTTACTGCTCAAGATGGCTATCATTATGAGTAGCAAGTGTGGAACAATACCAAGTGGTGGGAAAAGTGAGCGTTCACTGCTGTTCTGCTATAGTAGAGCAAGACAGTAAATGCTATTGTATTAAGACTGCGATCAAATTTATGTCAATTGCGATAAGCTCTAGACATTTTTGTTCAATATGGATTATTCTAACATGGAAATTCTAAATGGAAAACACAGTATTTATGGAAAAATAAAATGGATTATTAAAACAGAAATTAATAGGCAGCTACTCTTTAGACTTTAATTGTGAACAAATAAGTTGTGTTCATTCTCAAGGTCTAACAAACACATGGAAAGCCCTTTCTTACTCATTAATGGTAAATTAATATTGCAATAAATATCTATACTGTATGAGATGTTTTATTAATTTATTTCATTAGACACCATTTTTGATGATACTATTTGTATTAACTCATATAACACAGAATCCACATTTCTTTTTATATTTTAAGTTGCAAATAAAACTTTTGAGCAACACATTTTTTCCACTTTGCACTCCAATGACCACACACTCACCAGACTAAGGCTACGTTTCACACGTCAACGATGTAGTCAAAAACAGAAAAGTTTTTCCCATGCGTTTTAAAGTTTCACGTAAGCACGACAATGTTTTCAAAAAGATTCGCGATTACACAGATCAGCGAAAACGGCCCAAAACGCTGTATTACGTATGCCAGGCCAGTAGTTGGCGCTGTCACCTTGTTAGTAAACAGTACCTGTAGGGAAGTGACGATTATATGATGTATATGATGTGTCTCCGCTGTTGGTTGTAATATTGGTGAAGTAAATCCACACTTTGCTGAAGAAGCGTTAGCAAACTCTTGAGCAGCAACAACAGTACCATGTACTCCACCATTGTTGTGTATGTTTGTGATGTTACGTGACATTGCTTACAAGCCGTTATATTGACGTCTTTGCGCGGCTGAAACACTGATTTTGCGATTACATGAGACAGGATACAGATTGTAAAGTTGTACTCTTTATTTAACTTACCCTCGGATGTTTAGTCATGATTATTTTGTGCTGAAACTGGTATTAATGTGGAGGAGATTATCAGTTCACGTCTGTTGATCGAGGCGCTACAGCGATCACTCCACAAAACAGTGTCAAAACGGCATTTATTGTTTAAATACTGCAATACAATGGACAGAATTTGAAATCTGAGACTTTGTTTCATGTTAAAAGTACCAAAGCACAATGCGTATTGCGATTTGTTGGATGGGATCCGTCCATTAACTGAAAACAGGCTAGACTAATCGATTCTTGGGATTTAAGAATCGATATCATAAAACTGAGAATCAATTATAATCGAGATATTGATATTTTTTAACCAGCCCTAATATTTATGGCCATATGGCCCAGCCCTACGCTATAGTTGGGGTTCATACACTCAAATACATTGTTTTCTTTTTGGAAACTATTTCCCAATTGGGATTCAGCATAACAGTTGAAAACAAGGAACATGGTGAAGTGTTCTGCATTTCCTTTCAAACTAAAGTCTTTGTGGTCAATTAAGATGGTAACTATGGTGTGTTTACGTGTCCCGAGAGTGGGTTTATAACCCAGCTGAGGGGTGACGAGGGATGGTCTTAGCACAAAGAAGTACTAATGTATGTAGATTCGGAGGTAGTGGCCATTCTTCATCGACGTGGTGTTCAGATGGGGCACACCTGCTCACATCAACCTAAATTATCGGCTTTGCTCTGTAGACTCATGCTAATTACACCCTGGTGATACATCAATGTGGATTGATTTAGCTTTGCTCCATAGAGCACAAAAAGCCCTTTTAATCATTTCCCCATCTACCCCAAACGAAGGGCCACAGTCTTCAACAAGGCCACAGGAATGAGGTACAGCCGTCCCCGAGTAATTACATGGAGTCTCCAGGACTGATTAGACGTGTCCCAACAACACTCACTGTGTTTTCAGTCTCTAGCACTGCCGTCATGGTTAAGGGTTTGTTATGAAAAGCTTTCATGGTCACAGATTTGAAACTGACCTTTAAGAAGAGCGGCTCAAACGAGTGTAATTTTTCTCCTGCCTGCGGTAAGAAATATTTGAAATTATATAAGCCTATAAGACAGAACACAGTTTTGTTATTCAGATGGATTATAGATAGACAGTCAGAACTGCTAATTTGTCTTTTGCAACACAAACAAATTTGAGAACAAACAGAGACCGCAAAAAAAATACAAAATACAAAATAAAAAAAAAACAAATCACATTGGATTTATGTTTCATTTTTAATCTAAAATATAAAACTAATACAATTATATAAAAAAATACATAAAATAAAGAAAACTTTCAGTTTTTAACACTTTTTAATATTTTACACTGAACGAAATTATAAAAGCAACACTTTTGTTTTTGCCCCCATTTGTCATGAGCTGAACTCAAAGATCTAAGACTTTTTCTATGTAGACAAAAGGCCTATTTCTCTCAAATATTGTTCACAAATATGTCTAAATCGGTGTTAGTGAGCACTTCTCCTTTGCCGAGATAATCCATCCACCTCACAGGTGTGGCATATCAAGATGCTGATTAGACAGCATGATTATTGCACAGGTGTGCCTTAGGCTGGCCACAATAAAAGGCCACTCTAAAATGTGCAGTTTTATCACACAGCACAATGCCACAGATGTCGCAAGTTTTGAGGGAGCGTGCAATTGGCATGCTGACTGCAGGAATGTCCACCAGAGCTGTTGCCCGTGAATTGAATGTTAATTTCTCTACCATAAGCCGTCTCCAAAGGCGTTTCAGAGAATTTGGCAGTACATCCAACCGGCCTCACCACCGCAGACCACGTGTAACCGCACCAGCCCAGGACCTCCACATCCAGCATATTCACTTCACTTCCAGGATCAGGAAACAGTCCTCCATAAAATGCGCAGCACACATCTGAATATTTGGGTTGAACTGTTCTGGAACAGTGTTGTAAATACAACTTAACCACTGATTTCTAGTCGTGTCCTATTTTGGAAGACCAAACAAAGTAGTTTCGCTTTCACAACGAAACACACAGCGTCTTCACAACATGGCGGTGGCGGTGACAGCAACAATAAAGTTACGCCTTCTTTCTTTGCATGAACATTTGGGCGGCATTGTGCAAATCTTCCCACATTGTGACGTAGACATGTGGGGGCGAGTTTAAACGAGGCGTTTTAGGAGGGCGTGGACCAGTCTTAACTTTTATAAAGAATATATCTTTGGGTTTGAAACTGTAATCTTTGCCACTTTATGGATTTTATTTATTCACGAACAGCATTTAACGCTCCAAAGAAAAAGAAAAACTTGAAATCACATCAAATGACCCCTTTAAGAGCTGCTTAAAAGTCCAAATAGCATCTGAAACCACTGTAGTATGCAATAAAGTACTCATAGACATACTACAACTTCTATTCATACAACAGATCAAAGCCGTGAATAATTCAATCCGTGCAAGTTTTGCACAAATTCTGCTCTGTGAGCTGTAGAACTGCAGTGCACTTCAGCCTCCCATTTATCATTAGCAGTGAAAGGTGCTCTCTTCAAAAAGAATTAACTCACAGAACTTCTCTAGTGGCATTTCACTGAAGTCATCATCATTGCTTTCATGATTTACCTTTCCTTAATAATTACAGTGTTCGAGGCAGTAAAATCAGGCCTCATATCTTTATGTTCTGCATCATAAAACAAAGTTAATCTTGCCGCACAGGCCCATTATTAGACATCAAAGCTCGCTGCGAGGCATTGCCGGCTGATAATTGTATTTGTTGCAAGGACTTGGTAAAGGCCGCCGAGCTGTAAGGTGCGAGAAACAGATGCCTGCTCCAGTGTGCCGAGATGCAGCGGAATTAGTTTTCTCCCCCATGGCCATGATTTGTCAGCTTCTGTGTGGTTTTTAAATAAGGAGTGTGAAAGTGAAACATCTTAGTCTGGCGAGTGTGTGGTCATTGGAGTGCAGAGTGGAAAAAAAATGTGTTGCTCAAACACTTTGGGGACCTGTATGCTTTTTAAGGGCTTCCCTGGAGTTTTTGTTGATTGTACGGCTCTCTACAGCACACAACAAAATCTTTGTCTCCATCCGTTTAACTTGTCACAATCATTTCTGTTATTTCTACTAAATTTTCTGCATCAGTAATTCAATTCGAAGAGCTCAAAGAGTTGCAATAAATGTATTACTGCAGGTTGTTACCACTTCTCACCTATTAATTTGAGGCAGCAGTTAAGCGTTTAGTGTGCTCAAATTATTTACAGTGTGCATTAAAGGAAGAGTTCACTCAAAATATACATTTGCTGGAAATGTATTCACCCTCAGGCCATCCAAGATGTAGATGAGTTTGTTTTGTTAATTTGAACAGATTTGGAGAAATGTAGCTTTGCATCACTTGCTCATCAATGGATCCTCTGCAGTGAATGGGTGCCGTCAGAATGAGAGTCCAAACAGCTGATATAAACATCACAATAATCCACAAGTAATCCACAGCACTCCAGTCCATCAGTTAACATCTTGTGAAGTGAAAAGCTGTGTTTCTAATAAACAAATCCATCATTTTAATTTTCAATTAAACGCTTAAATTGACGCTTCTGGTCAAAATACCAGACATCAATATTAACGTTTCCGCCAGTGAAACATCCATGCATTCTTGTTCTATCACATCAAAATCCATCGACTTATTTGTTTAGAACTGATTTAGACTACTTTGGCTTGTAAACAGTGCTTGGTCTGTGCATATTTCTCTCCTGATTTAGACAAGATTATTTTTTAATTGAAAAAATAAATAATATGTATTATGGTGTTGCATTTTAATTGGAAGCAAAGGTTAAAAATGTCTTAATGATGGATTTGTTTCTTACAAACACACAGCTTTTCACTTCTCAAGACGTTAATTGATGGACTGGAGTGGTGTGGATTACTTGTAGATTACTGTGATGTTTTTATCAGCTGTTTGGACTCTCATTCTGACGGCACCCATTCACTGCAGAGGATCCGATGGTGAGCAAGTGACATAATGCTATTTCTCCAAATCTGTTCTAACAAAGAAACAAACTCATCTACATATTGGATGGCCTGAGGGTGAGTACATTTTCAGCAAATTTTCATTTTTGGGTGAACCATTCCTTTAAAAAAATGGTTCATGCTGCTGAAATTGCAATCCTTATTTGCTAAGATTGAAAAATTGGTTCAAATTGTACTCCTGCTAACACATTTCTTCCTGAAGCTGTGGCTAGAGTCACCACGGACAGCTGCAGTTTTCTGCAGGGACCTGATTAGGACCAAGTCTCTGCTCTTGTGGCATCATGGGACTGCAGTGAAAATGACTAGTGCAACATTATTTCCTTACTTTTCAGTTCAGTTACAGTTCCTCACTAAGAAAACAAGCCCATCTGAACCTTCAGACCTTCGTTAAGGCCAGCTAATGGGCTTTCTTCTTAGAACATTTTCTTTGGTATTGTTGTATGCGCTTTATTATAAAAGTCGAACGAGGCCAACAGAAATTCTAGTGATGCAACCCCAGATCAACATTTTCCTCATCTCTGTTTCTCAGTGGTATGTTGGGAGGCTTAGTTATTGGGTCGGTACATAAAAGCACAATGGCCTAAATACAACTGGACATTAATCCAGTTTTCAAGAATATTGAAACCACTAAACAAATAAAAAATGAATAAATTTCTATGTGATATATTATTATATATCTATCTATCAATCCATCTGTCTATCTATCATCCATCCATCCATCTTCTCTTTTCTTTTCTACGTTCTACTCTTGTCACATTGCATTAACAGCAGGGCTGCTCTCCAATTATTAACCTTCATTTGGCTTGTTATTTCCCGAAAACGTCCCATCATGCCTTCCTGCAGAGCCAGGGAACCTGCTGTTGGGTGAAAGTGTGTGACCATCATCTGTCACACAATATTTTTAACAGCAAGCTCTGACCCATATCCTCTCTTTCTTCATATGTTACATGTTTCAATCTGATATGGCTGATATCTTGACAGTTTTTAGAATTAATTTCAGTTTTTTTTCCTCAGTAGATGAAATGCAAAATATCATTTGGCTTTGATATTCCACATCTCATAATAGATGGGATGTCAACATAATTGTGCCAGATGTAAATTGTGGGTTCGAATGGAAGTGGAATCTATTACTGCAAATGTGGTCAGGAACAGATTCAAAAGCTGCTGTGGTGCAAAATTGATTTTTGCCGTACAAAACTCACCACTACTATGCTATGTGTTGTGTTTCCAAACATTGGCTCAATCAATAGCATGAGTTCATATGACAGCAATAGTTTGTGCACCGGTGGAAGACATGAGAGTGTTTGAGAAAACCTACTGGAAAAGAATCATTATCTCAGAAATTACACACGCTGCCTTTAAAAAAAACGATTTTTCTTAGAAGAAAGTACATTACTAAGACCATTTCCATTAGGATTTATCCATTAGGGTTTATAATTTTGACTCGTGTATTGCTAATGAATTTCACAAATAAGCAGCAATAAACAGATTGAATTAAACAATACATTTTGACGTTTTAAGACTGAATAAGTATTTGTGGTAACACTTTAGTTCATGTTAGCTCATTCAATAATATTAACATATATAAATGTAGATGTTTTTTTAAAATGTATATGGAAATACTGAAATTAATATTTAGTAAGATTATTAAGTGCTTTAGAAGTATTTATTGTTGTTAATTCATGTTAACTAATCTAGTTAACTAATGTTAACAAATGGAACGTTATTGTAAAGTGTTACTGTATTTTCTTGTAAAATATACAACCAATAATCTTTGTTTTATTTATGATTTAAAAAAATTGTGTACCTGTTTTATTAAATTAGTTGATCACTCAGTATGATCACACACATATAAACTATTATTTATCTAAATATACAAAAGCATAACACCTTACGGAAAATGTACTAAATTTACAAATGGATAACTATTAAGAATGGTTGTTTTTTTTGTGAATGAATGTGTATGTCACAATGTCTTCCTATAGTTCTGTGAAAGTCGTGCCAATTCCAAGCGTCACATATAATGTACATGCTTCAAGGTTCAGTTCTTATCATCTAATGCATCATCTGTCCTTGAACTGACACATTTGTTACTGCAGAAAAGTGCTAAAGAAGTGACCTCTCTGCTTAGCGGCAAACCCTGGATCTTCCTTCTCCTGACTGCGTCGCAGTGTTAAGCCTGTCATTAATTCTTATTAACTGCCAACTGAAGGGCCCATTTGACATGCAAGGAATTTTCATATTCCTGGTGCATTTGCCTGCTTATTTCCAAAATCAAGGAAACATTGCAAAGGTTTTCCCCATGCAAAGTGTTAAATAACTCATTCGTGACTGTTACTACAGAGAAAGGAAACGTGATTTATAATGGCCACGACATTTCATGCTTCCCTGAAGTTTTTTTTTAAAGCAGCACACCAGATTCCAAGGAAGAAGCCTCTTTATTCCAACTTACATGTAGATAATAGCCGTTAAAAGCAATTACAGATGTCATGAGTCTTCATTAAAAAGCTATTTGTGTGAATTGCATCGTAAGTGCTTGTTTCAGGACGTAGAAAAGCAGAAGAACATGCTGTCCAGCATGCGAGATGAAACCAAGATACTTATCAGGATCTGGCAAACTTCACATTCCAGAGTTGAAATTTGAACTGCATTCCACAAGATGCTGAATTGGAATTGAATTTGAATGACGCAAATTAGAAATATACTGAATAGAGTCAGAGAAATACCATTAGTTATTAAACAACAAAATACTTTGAAAAATAATTAAAAAATTAAAAAAATAATTTGATCAATTACTGCAAGCAGATTGAAAAGTTGTGTGTAAACAGAATTGCAAACTAGATTTTTACATTTTCTGAGAGTTGTTTGCCAATGCAAAACTCACCACTACTATGTGTTGTGTGTCCAAATATTGGCCCAATCAATTGAGGACTTTAAGACTTTATTGAGGTTTCCAGCAGGAACCGAACATAATTAGTGAATATAAATTGTTTAACAAGAAAATACTGTTTTACTCTTTATACTTCAAAATTTGAGGTTCAGTGCATTACTTGCCATTTCTCTGTAATTAAAGGCACAATATGTAAGATTTGTTTTATTAAAATATCCAAAAACCACTAGAACAGTGTTATATATTTTGCTGACTTGTGTACTTACATTATCCCAAATGTTTCGAAGAATGTTTAAATCCAGAGAAATAAGCGATTTTAACTAGTGACACTGAGCATGTCCTCGATTTCATAACCCCTCGATTTCCGGTTTTGTTTTGTAGAAAACATGGAAACACCAAAGACGCTTTAATATGTTGTGCGTTTTATTAGACCGGTGACGACCGCACAGAGTAGCATTATAACAGAACTTTCAAATGTATCTAGTATGATAAAACAGCGCTGCTTTACCCCACATACGCACGACCGGAAGGAGCGGAAGCGGTCGACTGTGACATAATTAAAGCTCCGCTGCTTTCGAGCCGTGTGTCACGCTCGTTCAGCGGCCTCGTTTCGCTTCGACGGCTTTCAGGCTCACCCTGCTTCATTCTACTACGTTAATAAATCATTAGCTCATCCATGAACATGATTTCTGCCCGAGTCCTGTCGGATTGCATCGGCCGTGGGGATGAAGACCACAACTCCCATGACTCCACACTCAAGTCACACCGTCATCAAACTACGCCTTTGTCTATTTGTTTATTTTGAATACGCGCCCTCTAGCGGCGAAAATGACATATCGTGCCTTTAATTGCGAAGTCTACTATCAATTTCTGAGTGAAAATTATTTCTACACCAATTATTATTTTTCAGTGAATCAGTGACAAACTTGCATACATAGCACTTCCAATATCTCATGACATGATTTGCTCCTTCTTTTAAAGGAGCTTTAATCCTTTAAAATCCTTTGGTTTAAAATTCTCCTCTTTGTATATAAATCCCTACATAACCAAGCTCCTTTCTATCTATCTGACCTTCTTTACTTCTATACTCCGTCTAGAAGCCTACGATCCTGTGACCAGGCCTTGTTGGTGGTCCCTCACGTTAGGCTTAAGCGTAGAGGGGAGTGTGCATTTGCGGTGGCAGGGCCACAACTCAGGAATACCCTGCATTTAAAGATTAGAATGGCCCCTTCTTTGTCTGTTTTTAAGTCCTTGCTAAAAACGTATTTGTTTTACTTAGTGCATTGACTACTGTGATATGGTAATTTTTAAACGTGCGTTTTTAAATGTTTGTCTGGTTCGTTTCTCTGTGTATGTGGTATAATTGTTGCTCTTCTGAAAAGCACTTTGGTCAGCCTGGTGGCTGTTGTATATGTGCTCTACAAATAAAATGAACTTGAACTCTCTGTCCCACACTTAAACGAACCCTCTTAATTGAGAGAAGTGCTGATTGCATGTTATTTTTGGCTGAAGTTTGAATCTAAATCTTGCATCTCTAAAATCACAACAGCAACAAGTGCAATTCTGCCTTCAGTGAAATTTAGGAGTTGAACTGTATGCGAAAAGCATTCACAATTCAACCCTGACATTGATGCACAATGTCCTTTCTGTGTCACAAACATCTTCGAAATCCACTCCCCACAATCTCTTAATTACATCACTTCCAATTACAGTCTTAAAAAGATGCAATCTGTATGAATAAATTAGGTTATTTACTACTCACACTTATTTATGTCACATAAGCACTCTGCTTGTGTTCATCTGAACGACAAGCAGAGATTAGAAATTAAACATCAAAATAAAGATTACAGAGTGACTGTGCCATTTCTCTGGATTAATGCATACATAAACATACAGACGGATACAGATTTGTAGATCAAAGGAGAATCAGTGAGTGAAAAATAACCCACTGACCAATGAAGTAGCATTAGAAGCCCCACCGCAGATTATTGTAATGCATATAATCCTTATTTACTATCAAGAGAAATAAATCAATAAGTCATGCTATTGCCTCCCCCAACAAAAAGGACAAATGGTAGCTTTGTTTCTAGTGAGGAAGAGTTGCCAGGACCGAGAAACAAAACCAGCCCAATTGCTAATCGAAACTAACTTGCTAAAGTCACTTTTTTTCCTGTGTTTTTCCCTCTAGCGAATTAGTTTCAGAGGAGGTAACTTTAACCCGCGGACTAAAAATACAACATGTGCAACAAAGTAAAAGTAGCCCAATTCTGTGCAAAAACCGTGGGCTTGGCAACACTATAGTGAGCTGCCTCTGAAAAAAAGTTGGTGTAGAAACAATTTTCACTCAGAAATTGCTAGTAAATATCACAATTACAAAGAAACTGCAAGTAACGCATTGATTTTAACATGACAATTTGAAGTTGTAAAAGTGAAATTGTATTTGCTTGTAAAACGTACAATTATGAAAAATAATTTTTATACAGTGTACACTGAAAAAAAAATGTAGAAACAATTTTCACTCAGAAATTGATAATACATTTCACAAATAGAAAAGAAACGTAACATATTGGATTAAACATGAAGTTCTGAAGTAGCCTAAAATAAAATTGTTTGTGTAAAATGCACTCAAAAAATATGTATTTCTACAATTTTGATTATTATTGTTTTTTTTATTTTTTACATTGTACCTGGAAACCATTTTAAAGACTTTAAAGCTGTTCCCAGAACAGCTTGTACACTGCAAGGGGAAAAAATACATCCATGATGCTGGATAAGTAAAGAGAAGTGTTGATGATATATCGCTAATGCATTTAATACTGAAGGTTATTGATAAAATGCTCAAATCCAATAAACATAAACTAAATAAAAATGTGTTATTCTGCAACATGCCATCATCAAACGTAATTGGATTCCACTGTTTTGGCTGTTTTACATTTGCCATTTAACAAATTTATCAATAGTTTTATATTGTCAAAAAAAAAAAAGTATTGTCCATACGGCATTAAAATACTGCTCTATTATAATACATGCTTTGTGGTCATGTATACAGTTAAACAGACACAAAGAACATGTTAGGCAGCGATTACAACTTGTGAATGATTACAATATAAGGAATAATATTACAATGCAAGGATAAAACCACCAATTTTGCATGCAAATCCAAGGTTGGTGTCATCTGAGGTCTTCACAAGTGTTGTTATTCCTAAAAAAGTTCATCCAACATCGATGCAATGGTCAAAGGCCACTGGGGAAGGCAGTGAAATACTGAAGCCTCTCTCGCTTCTACTAAAAGATTGCCATCAGCATCCAGGGACACTGGATTATATTTGCAAAAACTATTTCATTTCTAAGCAAAAGCCCTGACATCTTATTGAAGAGATTAGTCCATTTTAATCTTAATGGGAACAAACAAAAAATGTTTAATTATACCGTGTAAAGACATGCAAACACAAGAAAACGCGCGTTTAATTTTTTTTTACACGACCTGTTTGACTTTCTATCAGCTTGAAAAAGTGTATTAAAAGTTCTAAGATGTTATGATGGTTTCCCCACTCTACATAAGGTACCTAAGGCTGTCATTTGCTTTTAAAGGTGAAGCATGTCATTTCTGTGCCACCAAACAGAAGTGCAAGAATAATGACTGTTTGCAAATAAAAGTTTCTTACAAAATCCCCACGGCCTTCAACAGTTCGGCCAAATTTGCTGTTTTTCTTTAGCTAAATAGTGAAATTACACAGTAATGTGATTAAATGTTGCACAAACTGAGAATCATAATCGATACTAACGTTTCTCACTGTCAGTGAAAAGTGTCAGTGAACAAGATGTTTCACCAACATAATCACTGTGATGCTTTGCACTCTTTACTTTTATCTTTACTGTGACCTAAATCAATATTTAAATGCATTAACCTTAAGATATTAACATTAAAATGTATTTATAACTGGGAATGAGTTTAATTCAGTGTGTGTGTGTGTATATATATATATATATATATATATATATATATATATATATATATATATATATATATATACACTGTATATATTATATTATATATTTTTTGGTGTCCGCATCAATTCAATTAACAAAAGTGATTTTATATACACAGAAAATTGTTTACTTTAATGTTTCAAATAACTTGTCAAAAATGATTCAAATAAAATAAAACTTGTCAAATAAAATGTCAAAATATGGGTAAAATAATCTTCCATTGTCATTCACCATAACATATATATTTATGTAAAAATTAAACAACATACTTATTCTGACCCATACTTATTAAAATATATAAAAGTAAAAGTGATCATACTAAGTGTTATTATATTTTAAATTATGAAAAACTTCTTGATGACAAATGGGTAAAACCTAGTGGTTTGAAGGATAGTGGCAAATATTGGTAAAGATTTAAAATGACAAAATTACAATTAATTAGTAATGAGTTCATTAGTAATTATTAGCATTTTACTAATTAATTACTAAAAAATAAATAAATACATAAATAAATAAATAAGAATCTTCACTGATTCATTTATTTATTTATTTATGTTAGGACAAACATTAAAGCTATAATAAACTTTTATTGTTTTGATGCTTGAAAACCCCTACGTACATACATGCATACATACATATAATAATAATAATAATTTCAATATAACATTGGTAAAATTCACTTGAAAAATACTAAACACATGCACACACACTACACTTAGTAGAAAGTGGAGTAGAAAGACTCAAAAGTCAGAGACAATTAAATGCCGACCTGATTTTTATAAAAGAATATTCACCCAATTTAAAGGCGATGCCTCAGAAATGATTTGTTTTAGGCCAGTTATTTGACCTCGGCTCTGACAGGCCAGTCATATTTTATTCTGCAGAGGGAATGAAAGCTGCTCAGATGTTAATAAAGTTCTGTGAGTACAAACAGAGTTCATCCGGGGGCCAAATCATCCGCCCTCACCGCACATTACTACCAGCCCTTTATTCCACAATCTGCTCATTTCATAACATTCAGCCTGGATTCGTGGACTTCTTGATTCCAGGCATGAGCTCATAATGGGTTCTGGATGCTGTCCAGTCCCGCTGAGTCCTAACATAAGATGCTAGTGACATGTTTGATTGACACTGGATTTTCATAACTCAAGCATGTCCTTGAAACACAAACCCACATCAAATGGAGACATGCTTTTCTGAAGAACATGTGAGCGTTGCAAAACTAGCCATCACATTGATGTCCGGTGTGGTTTCGTACTAGTCTCAGGTCTTTACTAAACTGAAATCTCTGTGATATTCTGATCTCTAGATGTGGTTCAGGCCTCACATTCAATGTCAGTCATGGTCCCTTGATTTTAATTTAAAGGGGTCATATGACGTTGCTAAGAAAGAACATTATTTTGTGTATTTGGTGTAATGAAATGTGTTTATGCGGTTTAAGGTTCAAAAAACACATTATTTTCCACATACTGTACATTATTGTTTCTCCTCTATGCCCAGCCTTTCTGAAACGCCTCGATTTTTACAAAGCTCATCGGTCTGAAAAGCTAGGTGTGCTCTGATTGGCCAGCTATCAAGTGCATTGTGATTGGCCGAATACCTCAAGCATGTGACAGAAATATTACGCCCCTTACCATATGATGCCGTGTCCCGGAGCGACGAGACAAAACCAATAAAACCCAGCGAGGCATTTGTTGCATCCAGTGGGGACATAATTACTGATTATAATGACTTATACTGTCTTTTTACGCGTTGCGTTGCATTGCGCCGCGTAAACATAAAATCATGTCTTAAACGAGGCGTTTTAGGAGGGTGTGGACCAGTCTTAACTTTTATAAAGAATATCTCTTTGGGTTTGAGACTTTAGTCTTTGCAACTTTACAGATCTTATCTATTCATGAACAGCTTGTAACACTCCAAAGAGAAAGGAAAACTTGAAATTGCATCATATGTTAATATTATATATGTTTTATTAATTTGGGTATGTCTCTTTGCCATTTTTTATTATATATTTTATTTTCATTTCTTTAAATAGGTCTATAGAAGTTATTATTATTATACATTTTTTGTCTTCTGTTTTAGTTTTTAGTTTTTGTATTTCAATTTAAACTAAACAAATATATATATATATAATAATAATAATAATAATAATAATAATAATATTAATAATAAAACAATTATTATTATTATTATTATTCATGGTAATTGTTATTATTATGAAGACAATTATTTTCAAGTTCCCATCTAACTTGCAAACATCTAAACTGTAAATTTCAATGAATTACTTCATAAGTTTGATTTAACTAAATATTCATACTAAAATGTTCTAAAATATTTTAATAAAATACATAATAAAAAAAAAAAATTATAAAAATATGTACTTTTCTTTAGTTGTTCAAGTTTATAAAAAAAAAACGGTATAAAAAAACTTCAAGTTAAATTAAATGAAAATGAGAAATTTTGCATTGGCAACTACCTAAAAAGCAAACAAACAAAAGGTTTATTTTGTATTTTATTTCAAACAACAACAAAAACATTATTTTTTTAATTGTTTTTTTTATTGTTTTAGTTAATTAAGTTAAGTTTAGTTAAAAAACCCTCCACTAAAGTTTCTCGGAGTCAGCAATGAGACTGAATGCCAGAAAATATATTATTGTCTCAGAATATCAATCACAACCAGATCTCAATATGAGAAAGATATTAAATTTGATAAAAAATTAGTTATTAAATTAGTTCGTTTTACAAGAAAATACTATTTCAGTTTTTCTACCTAAGATTTACTTATGCTTTTGACATTTACTAGCAATTTCAGAAAATAGTTTCTACACCCAACTTTTCGGTGTAAGGACATTTAGAAGACTTTCAGCCTCGTGAGCTATGAGAGAGCAACATCTGAGCAATAACACTCTTTTGAGAAGCAAATCAGATTGAATGTTGGCAAACATTTACTTGTATAATCCCCACTGGTGTACTTCTGCTGTTCTCAAAAGAAAAAGAGCATATCCCAGAGTTTAAATCATTCATATATTTATTCATTTCGATCTGTCTCTTTATTTGTGTGTGTTTGTGCATGTTATGGAAATAAATGTAACTTTCCTGCGTCTGCAGAAGGACAGAGAAGTGAAGGTGCTGTGAGTGGGAGTTATTTGTTCAGGGCAAATGCTGTTAGTCGGCCCACACAGCCTGATTCATGCCACTCTTTTCCATTCTGAAAGCTGGAAGAATGCAGCACGAAGGGCATGATCGCAGAGCGTTTGTTAAGTCCTTGAATGAAGGGGAATCTTCTGACTGGAGACCAAACAAACGGTGAGAGCTGGCAAACCGATCCAGCATACCAAAAGCAAAGCCTGACATTGCAAGAACTATAAAAATAAACTTAACATGTTTTCTATGTGTAACATGGTTTAACGGAGAATCAGTGCAAGTTTTACAAGAATGTCATTGAGTGGGGCGCAGTGGTGGACAGTAGCCTACTCAAGGACATTTTTCAAGTATCTGTACATTACTGGAGTAGTTTTATTTTGAGTAACTTTTACTTTTACTTCACTACATTCCAAAGCATAAGATCTTACTTTTACTTCACTACATTTCATAAAACTTATCATTACTCCTTTTAATATTCCCACGTGCTCCGAGACGCAGAAGCGGTGTCTGATTCATGAACGAACTGATTATTTTCAATGAACCCATTAAATCGGTTGTCAAATCACAACAAACGATTCATTCACGAATTGGAATGATCCGATTGCAGCTGTTCTCGAGTCGACAACTCACTGATTCAAATGAACCGTTTAGTGCGAGTCTCCAGTGAACTGAATTCACAAGTAAATGTAAGTTACTAATGTCGAATTTTAGGATTAATTATTGCAACTGAAAATTATATTTAGGTCAAAGCTGTCAGTTGTTTGCGAACTAAATCTGCTGTAAAGGGTGATCTGTTTAAATGCTTGAATGCAGATACATTGACATCAGAGTATCTATGTTTTAGGTAAAAAAAATATTAAAATAACATAGATTCAATAAAATAACTCATGTATGTTCAGCTTCCCCGCTGCTATATCGTTAGCAGTTTTACTAAAATGCTATGCATTTAGTCCTATGTGACATCTGTTTTTATATTGTTTGTTAGCACACATAGCCTAAGCTACTACACTCTAAAAAATGCTGGGTTAAATACAACCCAGTGCTGGGTGTTTTGACCCAGCGGTTGGGTTAAATGTTTAACCCAACCTTCTGTGTAGTAACCCAACCGCTGGGTCAAAACAACCCAATTGCTGGGTTTGTCCCTATTTTACCCAGCACTGGGTTGTATTTAACCCAGCATTTTTTTAGAGTGTATGTATCTGGATCAACTAGACGAGTAGACAAATATAAATGTTTATTCATAACCATGCTGAAAATAAGTCAACGTTAGCTGATGCTAACTGTCTAGCTAACGAGCTTGCTGGTGATAACTTGAGGTAATTTAAAAAATAATAATAAAGTCCAAATATTTTTATTCAACCACCTAGATAGATTACATCTGGGGAAAAAGAAAGGATGTGATGTTCAGAACATGGTAAATACAGTAATTATCAAAGTGGGAAGTGATGCCCTCTGGGGCATTTGGCCAGGGGTGTTTTTACACCACAGACAAGGTTTGAGAAGAAAAAAATCATTATGAAAATCTAATTATATTTTCCTTATTATATTCATTATTTCCTAATTGGTTATTTTGGGAAAATCCCAGGTATTTTGAGTAGTAGGATTATAAAAAATATATAAATATAAAATTAAAAACTAAAAGTAGCCTATATAAAACTGCCAAATAAACATTAATCTAAGAGTACTTTTTACCTAAGTACATAAAAAATCAAGTACTTTTGTACTTTCACTCGAGTAAAATTGAAAACTTGATTTGAAAACTCAAGTACTTGATTTGTGTACTTCGTCCACCACTGGTGGGGCGATACTGTATATTGAATATTCAATACTGTATGATATCGCAAATGACTACCTTTTCAGCTGACATCATCAGGCCTACCAACTCCTCCCATCCAACCCACCATTTAATGAATTCCTGAAGGACAGTCCAGCATGACTGAATATGCAGCTTTAAGTGTTAAATATGGTTTGCATATGTGCTTTCATGAACACTTCTAACTTTGAATTGCTAAGTTTTATTCATTTCCATAATCAGCTTAAACTGTTAATTACAATTATTTGATTCATAAGTTTGATTCAACAATATATTCATCTAAAAACCCACTTGTACTAATATGATATGATATTATATATGATATGATATGTGATAAGATATAATATCTATCTTTAATCAAGTTTAATAATTTAATATTATGAATATAATGATATAATATTGTCATGAATTCGGTCCATGGACTTCCGTTTATTTACCACCAGAGGTCACCCTTTCCTTTTCATTGACTCTCGCACAACACAAACTGTTGCATAGCACCCCGGACTACATATCCCATCATTCATTGCACGATTTGCACACTGCACTGATTGCACTCATTGCACACAGCTGTTTCTTATCACCTCACTCACTATATAACACCCACTCAAACCACCATTCTCTGCTGAGTATTGTTTAGCCTGTACCCCTTTCCGAGTCTCTGTGTTTTCCTTGTTTTGCCTTGCCTGTTTTTACAGTTTCTGATCTTTGCCTGTTTTCCTGGATTTCTCCCTCTCGTCTCGCCCCTATGATTCTGTCTGCCGATCGGTGACCTACGCTAGCCCTAGGACTATTCTTGTGTTTTTGCCCCCCATATACCTGTTTGCCATTGTTGGACCCTGCCTGTTATACCACGTCTCTTTAATAAAAGCTTGCAGATGGATCCACACATCTCACGTCTCGTCAGCCCCGTCACAAATATGATGATATTTGAGATATGTACTTGAGATATGTACATTAGTAGTAGTACTTATTTATTCTACACAGAAATGTACTAATAAATGGCAAGCAAATAAAAAAGTTGTTTTGGTGAAAGCAATCTAAAAATAAGATTAGATAGATAGTCTTTTGATGATATTTGATATCTGACTCACAAGCAGATGTATTTTCAGTCAAGCGATCGCTCATCTTTTGTGGGGCTGTGATGTCAGCGGTGGATTCTTTATTTATTTAATTGTTTATTTTCAGCTCCTGCAGAGGTGGGTGGGTGAATCGGCTGTAAAAGCTCACAACCATACCATGATTCTCACTCCCAGTTTCAGCATCTCACCTGACATCATTGCCTCCGCTCGCTGCCACAGGCGTGCAAGTGCCAAGACTTGGAGAACACTTGTCAGGTCGGGAAGTGTTATCTATTTTTCCCAACATGCCAGAGTGTGTCTCAGTCTGTCAGACGTGGTCCTGGCACAGACATACGGCCCATCCAGCACATGCACCTCACTGCAGGCCTAACTCTACCTCCAAATTGTCACCTATGAAAGTTTAATGGTTGTCTGTGACTGCATAGTGAATAATTGAACAAGGGAAAAACCGGATTCTTTCCTGGATAACGAAGCCGGCAGTAAACCTTAGTGTGAGGAAAGGGAAAAAGGGGGTGGGGGTGGGTGGGGGGTAAGTACCAAAAAGCAGAAATGCCAGATTTTAGTGCCTAGTTCCCCTCAAGAAAAGACAAACCACGGGTTTTTTTTGGTCAGCTGGTACTGCTTTAGGATCCAAATTTTAAACTGACCTAACACTCATGTATTCATATGTAATGTGTATATATTTAATATACATATATATATATACTTTTTTTAAGCATTTTAAGTACTTATACTACTATTATATTATATTGTATTATATTATACTACATTATATTATATTATAATATTATATATTACCTTTCTACAGCAGATTATTAGTCACAATTACACATTTAATATGTAGCATTAAAAATAAAATAAATAATGATAATTATATTAAATAATAATAGCAATAAAAATGTAAATACTTTTATACTACTGTTATATATGATATGATATGATATATATATATCTTTCTACAGCAGATTATATTTTATCACAATTAGACATTTAATACGCAGAATTAAAAATATAAAATAATAGTAATAATAATAATACAAACAAAAAGCTTTGATATTCTTATATTATATTGTATATTATTACATATTATATTTATTACATTACATTACATTACATTATTTATATTATAATCTTTCAACAGTATATTTGTAAAATATTAGTAGAATATTCACAATGTTCTCCTGAGAAAAATACTCCTATAATCTCATTTTAAAAATCTGTCTCTTCTACTTTCATAAACGATCTCAGGAATGCCCCAAAGAATACTTTTGTCAAGATTTGTCAATATATAAAAGTCCGAACTTATTTCTCTTCCAATTTTAAGTGATCTGAGCTGCTGTTCACACTCATTTCATAGTTCTTTCCTCTTACTGTATGACAACTATTGTTATTTCTCCCAAGGATGTTTAGGAGAAACATCTGAGAATGACACTTTAATGAAACAGCTCCTCGCGTCTCCTGAGCTCTGGAAAGGTACATCCCTGAGCAATAAAACCTTCCTGTGGGTCAGACAGGAAACAATGCTGCCACTGCCTTTATAAGACCTTCACGTCAAGCCCGTATTTAGGTTTAATTACAGCTTCCTGTCTTTCTGTCCCATGGGATGTGACTAGCAGCTTAAGGGTTTGGTGATAAACTCCAGACAGTTTGCCTAATATACAAACAATACCTTCAAACCATCACCACCAGCTTAGTAATTTCATTAAGAAGGAAAACCTGCCAAGGAAAAAGGCAATATGATGCATTTTCCTTTGATTAATTGATTCAACAGGCCTGCATTCACCTCTGTTTTAATGACCTGAGAAGACAGTAACACGGCATTATAATATTCATGAGATTCCAGGCCTCATTATTGCGACAAGATTTGCATTTTAACGTTGATATGCATTTTCTGCTTTTGTGACTAAACAGTAAAGATGCATTAATAACTTCTA
Source organism: Sinocyclocheilus grahami (assembly GCF_001515645.1). NCBI lineage: Eukaryota > Metazoa > Chordata > Actinopteri > Cypriniformes > Cyprinidae > Sinocyclocheilus > Sinocyclocheilus grahami. The sequence goes on from NW_015505896.1 coordinate 444,333, forward strand.
CAGCTGTTTTCTGAGGAAGTGTACGGCAGCTGCACATAATACATTTTATTATTATAGGAATGTGCCATGAGTCAAAATACATTTATGGTCATTTTAATTGTCTCTTACATTTATTGCTTCTCAGACTTTATCCTACAATAACTACCCCCCTCTACCCGGCCACCCGCCCGCCCGCACCGCCTGCCCGATAATCTGACATGTGTCCCCAATAGAGTTTTTAGAAAATATTTTTAATAATGTCTCAAACTCAGCTCAGATTTGCCAAGACACTAACATCTGAAAACCAAAGTCAGAGATAATCTCAATATTATGAGCTCAAAAATGTCTTATCAAGTTAGATCAATAAGATCAAACCCAGTACTGGTTTGCTGATAAAAAAATAAAATAAAATAAATACAAATATATAAAATCCAGGAACATTCTAGCATCCTAGCAAAATCAACAATATCAATCGTTTTCAAGTTCAAATAAATATTCAAACCACTACCCTGTACAAACCACTAATTTATATACCCTTTATTTACCCACTAATTTATATACCAGAATTACTGTATGTCCGAAATCAGAGATTTATTATAATTTTCATTTATTTAGAATCATCAATAAGAGCTTCAAAGATACTTCTACGATTATACCCAATACTGTCTTGCAGAGACAAACATTTTCCACCTGGCAGATAATGAAACTGGGTAAAACTAAACTAAACTAAAATACCAACTGCATGTCAACACCTTGGTAACAACCCAACACAATGAAACTGGGTAAAACTAAACTAAACTAAAATACCAACTGCATGTCAACACCTTGGCAACAACCCAACACAATGAAACTGGGTAAAATTAAACTAAACTAAAATGCCAACTGCATGTCAACACCTTGGTAACAACCCAACACAATGAAACATCAAAGCAATATTCACTAATGTGTATAATTTCCTTATACGTCCAAGATCGAACAATGGATTATTTATTTTTTTGTAAAATCTCACATACTATGGTTATATTCTGGTCTTTTATTCAGCTTTATCCATATGGATATTGTGTCGTCTCTGCCTGTCAGCTCAAGCGTCGTCGCAGCTTTGATCTAATTTCTGTTGTCCTGAGCGTCCGTCTTTGATTTTTCAGCATGTTCCCTTCTGTTCTCGCCTGAAACTTCCTTCACCTTTTCTCTTTGCTTTTTTCTTATAGAAGAGATAATAACCATTATTGAAAGATACCCTTATGACCGGCCGTATGAGGGCAGAGGCAAACAGTCGAGTTCTGCACTTTGGGCCGTATTTCAAGATATGACATTTATGTTGACATTTTTGTGCTATGAAGGATTAATAAGTGAGTCTGCTATCCACTTTTCTCCTCTCACAGAAGGTTGAAAGATTTTCTTTTCTGCAAAATAGTTCTCTTCTCATCTCATGGTGTAACAGCACACTGCCTCTCTCCTCTCATGATATCACCATCTGACGGCCATCAAACACTTACGGTATGAATCAAGAGATTTTTTTCCATTTCAAAAGACTGCAGATATCTTAATGTTCTCAACGTTCTGTAAAAATAACATGAGATGCTGAAACAGGTTCAAAGATCAGAAGTCATTTTGCAATAAATTGCTGTTCTTGTTGATTCACTGTTGCAGAAATTTTCCTTAATGTCACAAGCACAGACTTGCTGTGTACAGTAATTTGATCTGGTCATGGTTTTGTGGATCATGACTCAAAGCAGGTCCAAAATAGACATCTTAAAACTGGAATAAAAAAATTAAAGTAAATTTGTATTTTATTTACAACAAAGGAACATTATACAGAACTATGGAGAAGAAGGACACTGGAACTTAAGGCACTGGAACATTTTCTGTGTTGAAGAACATAATTATCAGGTTTTGTTCATGTCTGCTCATGTGTTGCTGTCATTAAAGCAAAAAGAAGACAACATGCTAAGACATTTTGTAAATTTTAGTTTGTTTTGTAACTGTTAATTTATCTATATTATTATATTATATATCTATATATTATAACTATTTATCTATTGTAAAAATTCTTTGATAATGTACACTACTGGTGATATGTCTGGACACAACTACACATTTGACATATTTTGTAATTTTAGTATTAAAAGTAGTAAGTCATGAAAATGCTGAAATAATATTATTATATTATACATACTGTACATACAAATAACACAATAATTGACATGCTACTATAGTTCTTATTCAGAATTAAAAAAATGTGTGTGTGTGTGTGTGTGTGTGTTTGTGCGTTTTTGTGACAAATGAGGACATAAATTTGTATAATGACAAGGGTATGACATAGGTATTGCAAGGAGAAGGTGACTTTTCAGGACATTACCCCATGTCCCCACTTTTCAAAACGCTTATAAATCACACAGAATGGGGTGTATTGAAAATCTGAAATAGCAGAAAGTCTCCTGTGAGGGGTAGGTTTAGGGGGAGGGTTGGTGTAGGGCAATAGAATATACGGTCTGTACAGTATAAAAACCATTATGCCTATGGGATGTCCCCACTTTTCACAAAAACAAACCTGTATGTGTGTGTGTGTGTGTGTGTGTGTGTGTGTGTGTGTGCATATTTTTCTATACTGAACAAACCTTTTCACAAAAACAAACCTGTATGTGTGTGTGTGTGTGTGTGTGCATATTTTTCTATACTGTGGGGACTTAAACCTGAGTACACACCAACTCATGGGGACTTGTGTCACCGTGGGGACCTAAATTGAGTTCCCCATGGGTACAGAAGCTTATAAATCATACAGAATGAGTTTTTTTGAGATTGTAAAAATGTTTTCTGTGAGGGGTAGGGTTGGTGTAGTGCGATAAATAATACAGTTTGTACAGTATAAAAACCATAACACCTACGGGATGTCCCCACAAGGATATTGAACCAGACTGTGTGTGTGTATGTTTGTATACACACACAAACACAAAATATTTTTACAATTGTTTTTTTTTTTTTACTTTCATAAATTGCATTTGTTTAATATAAATTTGTATTACTATTATAATTATTAAATGTAATTGTTTGCTTGTACATATATTAAATGTGTAATTGTGATTAATCATCTTCTGTACAAAGATAAATGTATTTAAAATGTATTTGATTATTATTAAATATAAAATATATTATTCACTTTAATAAATTACATTTATTTAATATACATTTTAATCACTATTATTTTAGTGTAACTGACCTATTGCTATAGCATAAAAAAGTATGTATAAACTCACTGGTAGTTTCAATGGTAGTTTAATTTGTAAAAAAAACAAAAAACAAAACAGACTTTTGGAATCATGTACAAACACCTCGAAACTAAAACTCCTATTTGTCCCTCACAGATGACACAACACTGAGAAAACTTGCTTGTTTGAAATGTAAATGACATTTTACACAACATGACCTTTATAAAGACTCAACGCTATTAAACCCCTCTCCAGCTTTCCAGCGACAGACCTGCCAGTGAGTTCAGCCTATTGTTATCCAGCTCACACAACTCAGCATTGTTTTACAAGGTTTTGTTTATCCATCTGGATCCACCCCAACTCAAGCCATAAAACAAAGATGACTGCAGGACTGCCTTCCCATTCGGATGATTTAATTTAGCTCTGGTCAAAGAAGAATGATGAAGAAAAAAACCTGATGCTGCATGTTAATAAGACTGGAGACCATGACTATCTCCATGCTAGATGAAGTGTAAAGAATGAAGGCTCCACTCAATTACCGGCGGTGAGGTGTGACTCTTGCATGCACTTTTAATTTACTGCGCCACTTTCTTCCTATTCCTCAAAGGAACGCTGATGAGAGTCAATTGGCTTTGTTTGGGAATAAATCCAGAGGAAGCAGTTTAAACAGTCCACTCGTGTTGCAGATAAATGTTTGTCATTGGCGTCGCCCCGTCCGTCTCAAAGAAATCCGATAAGGCTGTGAAGACACATGATAATTGTGCACTGATGTAACAAATGTGACATTTAACAAACAAACACTGCATAAACAGATCAGCCGACTGATAGCGGGTAGAGGATAGCGCTGGAAGGTTACGGGCCACTGAATAATCCCTGTATCAAGCCCAGGGGTCAGCGCATGTACACTGCGGCGTATTTGTAGGTGATGAGATGGAGAGATTTGTGTCGGTTTAAACACAACGGCTTATCTGCTGAAACGAAGGATTTGTAAGAACGGATCAGCTGGTAAAAAGGGTAAATGTTGTTTTAGTTAAAGGATGGGAGTTAAGCCTTCAGGATATGAGGATCTCCTTAGAGCACTAATGGCGCATGTGTCAGAGTGAGAAAAGTGGGAAACTTGACAGGGAAGTCTAGTTATACGCAGCTGCCTCATGTGCTATTGGACACAAATAAAGTAACTATTGCTTCATTCTTGAACTGTTTTCCCCTGGATAAAATTTTAATTCTCTTTATTCTGTATTCTGAAATATATACAGGTGCATCTCAATAAATTAGAATGTCGTGGAAAAGTTCATTTCAGTAATTCAACTCAAATTGTGAAACTCGTGTATTAAATAAATTCAATGCAGACAGACTGAAGTAGTTTAAGTCGTTGGTTCTTTTAATTGTGATGATTTTGGCTCACATTTAACAAAAACCCACCAATTCACTATCTCAACAAATTAGAATATGGTGACATGCCAATCAGCTAATCAACTCAAAACACCTGCAAAGGTTTCCTGAGCCTTCAAAATGGTCTCTCAGTTTGGTTCACTAGGTTACACAATGATGGGGAAGACTGCTGATCTGACAGTTGTCCAGAAGACAATCACTGACACCCTTCACAAGGAGGGTAAGCCACAAACATTCATTGCCAAAGAAGCTGGCTGTTCACAGAGTGCTGTATCCAAGCATGTTAACAGAAAGTTGAGTGGAAGGAAAAAGTGTGGAAGAAAAAGATGCACAATTAACCGAGAGAACCGCAGTCTTATGAGGATTGTCCAGCAAAATCGATTCAAGAATTTGAGTGAACTTCACAAGGAATGGACTGAGGCTGTGGTCAAGGCATCAAGAGCCACCACACACAGACGTGTCAAGGAATTTGGCTACAGTTGTCGTATTCCTCTTGTTAAGCCACTCCTGAACCACAGACAACGTCAGAGGCGTCTTACCTGGGCTAAGGAGAAGAAGAACTGGACTTTTGCCCAGTGGTCCAAAGTCCTCTTTTCAGATGAGAGCAAGTTTTGTATTTCATTTTGAAACCAAGGTCCTAGAGTCTGGAGGAAGGGTGGAGAAGCTCATAGCCCAAGTTGCTTGAAGTCCAGTGTTAAGTTTCCACAGTCTGTGATGATTTGGGGTTTTTGTTAAATGTGAGCCAAAATCTATTTTCAATAAATTCAATGCACACAGACTGAAGTAGTTTAAGTCTTTGGTTCTATTTAATACACGAGTTTCACAATTTGAGTTGAATTACTGAAATAAATTAACTTTTCCATTACATTCTAAATTATTGAGATGCACCTGTACATGTAGCAACACTTCTATTTAGAATCACATCAGCCTGAAGAATCCTTTGATGTTGAAATGGTTTTTGTGTTATAGTTTAGGTTATTTTTTTCCTGCCTTCTTTTTTTCAAATCTGTAACTGTCAAAGCCACCTCATTACTGATTTTCTTGAGCTCAGCAATCCAACTACACAGACATTTAACACATGCTCAACACAGATTCTTGACTGGTTTTCCTAGATGAAATGGTAGTTCTCTTTGTTCTGGAATATAAATACCTTTTTTTAAATAGCTATATGCATATTAAATAGCTGTATCACAGCATGGCTATCAAAATAGCATCAAAATCACATTCCGGTGTGTCAAAACTTCCTTCCAGGAGGTTCCAACACTCTCAACAGGTACATGATTTATTTATTTTCTATAAATTTAAACTAAATAAATTGTAATCCTATCAATCACATATTTTTCTCCTTTTAGTTTAAAGGGGTCATATGATGTTGCTAAAAAGAACATTATTTTGTGTATTTGGTGTAATGAAATGTGTTTATGCAGTTTAAAGTAAAAAAAAACACATTATTTTCCACATACTGTACATTATTGTTTCTCCTCTATGCCCCGCCTTTCTGAAACGTGTCGATTTTTACAAAGCTCATCGTTCTGAAAAGTAAGGTGTGCTCTGATTGGCCAGCTATCCAGTGCGTTGTGATCGACCGAATACCTCAAGCGTGAGATGGAAATGTTACACCCCTCACATACTATGCCGTGTCCCGGCCGGAGCGACAAGACAAAAACATTAAAACCCATTACAAACGAGGCATTTGTTGCATCCAGTGGGGACATAATTACTGATTATAATGACTTATACTGTCTTTTTACGTGTTGCATTGCATTGCAGTGCATCGCGCCGCGTAAACATAAAACTGTCTGCATTTGTGATCACAGAAATGACAAACAACAAGTGCTACTCTACTGCCCAAAACTCGCGTTTGAATCATCAGTGGCAACGAAAAACACAGCGTCCTAGCGTGAGGGGAAGCTGGGATAGAGTGAGCTGAGGCGGGCTGGACTCCACTTTGTCCATGGTGAAAGTTGATGTATTCCCTCAGCGACCAGCACAGATCAGCTCTAGGCATGACGAAGCGGATATCGTCCTCTTTTGGAAGACCAAACAAAGTAGTTTCACTTTCACAACGAAGCACACAGCGTCTTCAGGACATGGTGGCAGCAACAATACTCCAGAAAGAATAAAAGTTACGCCTTCTTTCTTTGCGTGAACATTTGGGTGGTGTTATGCAAATCTTCCCAGATAGTGACGTAGACATGTGGGTGCGTGTTAGAATGAGCCGTTTTAGGTAGGTGTGGCTGACTCTTAACTTTTATAAAGAATATCTATTTGGATTTGAGACTTTAGTCTTTGCAACTTTACAGATCTTCTTTATGCACCAAGAGCTTGTAACACTCCAAAGAGAAAGGAAAAATTGAAATCGCATCATATGAACCCTTTAACAGAACATGTAAATATGACGAGCTCTGTTCAGCTTCTCTTCTCCTTCTCCTTCTTCTTCTTTTTCTTTTTCTTTTTCTTTTTCTTATTATTATTCCTATTATGGTGTCTACATAATATTAACAATACTAATATTAATAATATAAATATAGTGATATGAAAGAAAATATTTTCTGGTGGTTATAACACCATTAAGGTATATAGCACTTTCAAAGCATGGCTCTTTATGGAACCATATTAAAAGGGATCTATTTAGCACCAAAAGGGGTTCTGCTATTGTTATACGCCAAAGAAACCCATTGGTATGATTTAGAATCATTTTACTTTAGAATGCATGAACAAAAACAATGAAGACACTTTCAAACTGAACAAATTCCAGCCAGTGTATTTGCTGTGGATGTCAAAGGCTGAGACTCCAGTCAAACTGGATTTAGCATTGACAAATCCATCTGTCACTTGGTAGAACTAGTGAGCATGACATTGAGTCCTCATCCTTGACAACCATGAACAAAACTATGAAAGGTAAAAGAAAATGTACCACCAAAACTGTAAAGCCACACATACACACACAATATATGGAATAGTTTAACTTAATATTTAAAAAAAAATGCATATGTGTTTTTTGTTGAGTATCATTTGATCCATCTGGCTTTTATAGTATGATATAGTGCACTCTAAAAAAAGCTGGGTTAAAAAGGGACAAACCCAGCTATTGGGTTGTTTTGACCCAGCGGTTGGGTCAAAACAACCCAATAGCTGGGTTTGTCCCTTTTTAATCCAGCGTTGGCATTTTTTAGAGTGTGAGAATGTGGAGAATATGGACATTCAGTGTAAAAGCTGGGTACTGAAGCTAAACCAGCTGAGAACCACACATATAGATGACCTCAAAGCTAACAGACGTGAAATAAAAAGCTAACAAACCTCCACTGTTTTGTCTTTGGCAATGTTGTGAAATTACAAAGGATCTATTGGTTCAGCACCAGCATGAGGAATCAGCACCACGGACAGCAACCCTGCTCACATTCAGCCTGCCTTGTCTCATGCTGATATACGGCAGCTCTTTGCCCTTAAAGAGAAATCTGAGGTCAGCTCTTTTAATTCCTTTAAAATCTTAATCATAAGAACATCTCAGCTAACTCTAAATCAGTAGAAAAGGCCAAAGGGAGGTTAATAGGAGACAGAATAGTCTGTATGCAACTATGAACTACAGCAATCAAACTGCTGCCTTCATAAAATCTGGTCCGAATATAAAGAATATACACTTTCTAACAACTGTATAATGCTTTTTCCTTCAGTAACACATTACAGTATGGTTCTATAAGTTAACTACAATAGTTAACATGAACTAACAATTCAAAAGCATGTATTCATTTATTAATTTTAACATTTACTAATACACTATTAAAATCAAATGTTATGTCTGTTAATATTATTTAATGGACCTGAGCTGACATGAACCAACAATGAAAAGTTGTATTTTATTAACTAATGTTAACAACGATTAATAACACTGTAACAAATGTATTGCTCATTGTTATTGTGGTTACACTTTATTTTGATAGTCCACTTTAGACATCCTACTAACTATAAGTAACTTTGCAATTAAATGTCAACTAACTCTCATTAGAGCATTAGTAGACTGTTAGGTTAGTGTTAGTGTTAGTAGAATAAGTTGACATGCACTTGCAAAGTTACATAAATAAATAAATAAATAAATAAAGCATTACAGGTATTTAGCAGACAGTCTACTATTACTCTAATGACTGATAATTGACATGCAGTTACTTATAATTAGTAGAATGCCTAAAGTGGACTATCAAAGTAAAGTGTTACAGTTATGTTAGTAAATGCAATTATAGTACTTTATTATAAAGTGTTACCGCTTTTCTTTATTTTACAAAACATTGTACTCCATTACAATTAAAAGCATGTTTAGTTACTTTGTGTGAGCATGCTGAAGTGAATTGATAAGGTTGGCTGACTCTGAAAAGTCCAGAAGTTGAATCTTGTACACAAGGTCTAGAGACGTTTGGAAAATGTAAATGTTTTTTATGCTTGAGAGAATTTAAATTTGGGGCCTTTAAGAGTCCCTGACATCTATATGCATGCGATCAGCGGACCGGATGAAATTTACGAGAGGTTGGGCAGGGATTGATTCCTTGACCTTGCTCGCTTAGCCAGAATAATGCAAACTTCTGTGTCTCTGCTTTATTCTGTTTGCAACCATTATTTATTTCCTTTGGCCAGTTATTTTCCTGAGAGTGACAATATATCAAGGTTGGGTCTGATTCCTGAGCTGCCACATTTCACCACTTCATTCTTCTTCGAAGCAACTTAAGGCACAGCTCTCTTCTCTCTCTCATTTTTTTTTAATTAGTTTACATTTTTTTCTGGTGAAGGAAATGCATAAATTAATAAGAAAGCTGTGTACTGAGTAATCCACTAGGGTGACAATTTTTTACCTGAGAAATTTGGAAACCATGTTACATGGAAGTAAAAATTACTTTAGAACGATGACAGCATCATCATAGACAGCAATATTTTTTACAAAGAGATTGGTGGTTACCATCATTGAAAATGGGTAAAATTCAACAATTTGGACATGAAGCCACACTGAGACTAACTATAGGATTGAACCATATAGATCCTTATAAATGAAGATTACATAATAAAAGTGTGTTACAAATGAGCGTCTAAAAGGACATTAAGATATATTTAATACTTCTAGAATTACAGACAAACAAACTTTGGAAAAATAATATTTATGGCACTCAAACGGGTATTCATGTTCAATGCATATGTTTTGATAGAAGGAACCGAGATACATTTCTAGTTTCAACATTAACTGTTCTTCAGACATTCCTCTTTAAAAGGAAAAAAAAGTATCAGCTGTATGCAAAGTGACTTGGTTTTTGACCACTGAAAATATGTACGATTGAACACATTAACAAAATATGTACGATTGAACACATTAACACAATTTTACTCTCGGAGCCATATTGAGATCACAATATCTCGGGACTCAAACCCCTCAATAGAATCTGAAAAGTTTGTCAAGAACCAAAATATAAAAGCTCTGTGTAAAAATAAAACGATGATGCTGCCATCTTTCTAAAGTAATTTGGTCTCCACAGTTCAGGTGAAAATTGTCATTTTGACCTCTCTCACTATAAAATAGTGGATTACTCAGTAATGTGACATTTAATATTTTAGCCTTCATCGCTATTCATATTTGTCTTTCTTCAGAAAAAAAAAAATCAACAAAATTATTTTTTTTCTGAAATTTGGTTGATTTGACATGGAATGACCCTCACTGTATTTATTTAAAAATCAGTCATGTAATAAGCAAGATAATGTACATCCAGTTGGTCATTACCAAAAAATATATTTTGCAATAACAAGTGTCTCACTATAAATTATGCCTTACACAACTGTTACTTATAAGAAAAAAAAAACACAATGCACAGCAACAGCACAGATACAATAATCAGACCACATGCGTGTTAATATTTGCTTGAACTACTTTTGACCCTTGCTTAAGTCCACACAGAAAGTGTTGAGAGCCATTAGGCAGCAGAATGAGTTTCGTTCTCATGCTGTGTGGTAGATTGACCTATTCTTCAATTTGTTTTATCTCAGTATATACTGAGACTTTTGGCACTGAGGTTCACATAATAGAAGTATAAATTAAATATTACGATGGCCCAGGACCTTTAACTAGACCATTAAGAAGAAAACCAAGAACTTCACAGAGTAACAGCCCTACTAAAGTGCTTTCAACAACTCAGATGAAAGAATATATCATGCCAGGGTGATTTAATTCATATTCAAAGGTATATGTTTTAATTTTTCCCCCTGCTTTTTTACACTGTGTAGCTAAATGAGTATTAAAGTACAATATAAACACTGTGTAATTTTTACACTGTACATTTTACCAATACTATTTCAGTCTTTCTACTTCAATTTCAAAATCCATGTTTTATTCAATGAGTTAATTACCATTTATATGTGGGTCAAAGACGAAAAAGGGTTTAAGCATAAAAACAATAATTGTAATACTGCTATAAATTGTTGTTGTTTTCCCCAAAACATTTTTTAAAAATTCAGTTTAATTTAATCGCAATTTTGTTTTTGTTTTTCTGAGCAAAAAAAAATATATCATACATTTATCCCTGATTTACAGAAGAGACCCACTAAAATGTCATTCAGTGTAACAATCTTGTCAGGCATATTTACAACAAAAATCTATTTATTACGTATTAAAAAAATTACTTTCACCCCAAATACTAATTAGTTGTAATTTTACTTTTTTTTTTAAATTTGCCACTATCCTAAGTTTTGCCCATTTGTCAGTGAGAATTTTTTACTCATTTAAAACACAATAAAAGTGTATTGGCTCTCTTATTCTTTTATATATTTTAATATGTACACGTCAGAATAAGCATGTTGTTTGAATTTTTACATAAATATTGTCTTACACTGAATAACAATGTAACATTATTTCAACCAAATTTTGACATTTTATTCTCCCAAAACTTATTTGAAACCTTAAAAGTAGACACTTTACTTACATTTAATGTGCTTTCTATGGACATAAAATCACTTTTGTA
>NW_015505896.1:456324-459403 GCF_001515645.1 Sinocyclocheilus grahami
CATCACAGTATGGTGAGGGGCGTAACATTTCCGTCACACGCTTGAGGTATTCGGCCAATCACAACGCACTGGATAGCTGGCCAATCACAGCACACCTCGCTTTTCAGACTGATGAGCTTTGTAAAAATCGACGCGTTTCAGAAAGGCGGGGCATAGAGGAGAAACAATAATGTACAGTATGTGGAAAATAATGTGTTTTTTTAACCTTAAACCGCATAAACACATTTCATTACACCAAATACACAAAATAATGTTCTTTTTAGCAACATCATATGACCCCTTTAAATTATACATTGAACTTTTTTCATGGGGACTTTCATGGGGTGTTGTGATTGTTACTAAATAATGCAGATTTATTTAGACCCATATAACTATATAAAGTGCCGTGTTTATGAGTCACCTGTGTTTCATGATCTCCACAACATCCTCTGCATCACTTTGCGTAGCTTTTTCTCTGAGCTCAACACGAGCTCTGGCCTGCAGAGAAAGAGAAAACAAATTTGACTGTCATTCAGAGACCCTGAATTTATTATTTATATCTAAATGTTATTTATTTATCAGACCTTTAGTGCATGTCTATAGAAAATTACTATTTTTAAAATTTGCCACTATCCTAAGTTTTGCCCATTTGTCAGTGAGAATTTTTTACTCATTTAAAACACAATAAAAGTGTATTGGCTCTCTTATTCTTTTATATATTTTAATATGTACACGTCAGAATAAGCATGTTGTTTGAATTTTTACATAAATATTGTCTTACACTGAATAACAATGTTTTTTTTTAAATTTGCCACTATCCTAAGTTTTGCCCATTTGTCAGTGAGAATTTTTTACTCATTTAAAACACAATAAAAGTGTATTGGCTCTCTTATTCTTTTATATATTTTAATATGTACACGTCAGAATAAGCATGTTGTTTGAATTTTTACATAAATATTGTCTTACACTGAATAACAATGTAACATTATTTCAACCAAATTTTGACATTTTATTCTCCCAAAACTTATTTGAAACCTTAAAAGTAGACACTTTACTTACATTTAATGTGCTTTCTATGGACATAAAATCACTTTTGTAAATTTCTTTTGATGCGGACATCTTAATGTTTTTGACCCATGTAATTATTTGTGAAATTTTCTAGCAATTTTCTAGGGAGTGAAATTCATTTATTTTTTTTACAGTGTATCCAGGGCAACAGTAGTAATATATTATATTAAAAAATACCTTTGAGTAATGTTGTTAGGTCTTATTCTTTAAGACCAACAAATGTTGCATTTTATCAATAATGCTGATATAAAACAGATCATTACATGTAAAAGTGTGAATATCTGAAAAACACACACACAAATTACAATATCAACACATTAAAAGCTTCTGAAATCTAAACCTTAGACTAAAATTTTTCGAAGTTGTCAAAAAGATCACAAAATGATTAAGATTGCAAAAATGCATGTGCATGTTCCTTTTACCAATGGACACCTATGAATATGAATGCAATTATTTGATTCAGTTAACAAAAATGTATGGTTTTATACACAAATACTACTAAGATCACACACATACAACAAATATACCATTGTAAAAATATCAAGATATGGTATAAAATGGTCTGTTGGATTTAGTGTTGGAGTGCTTACATCAAACTACCTTTTTTGACCTTCGCACTGACCTTGTAACATGAGGTCTTGCAAGTGTTGTAGGCCTTGCGTCACCTCTCTCACATAATGTGAAGATGGTCTTCAGGAGATCAATGCTTCCCTTGAACTGCATGAAAAGCTTTAATGGTTTATCAGCTCAAGATAAAGTAATCAATAGCGCTGGAGTTAAATGGAGGCCATATATTCATTCATCTGATCACAGGTGATGAGAGGGTCTTTTGCTCATATAATCACACCTCTCGAGATATTCTCAAAGGACCCCATTAACTTCTCCATGCTCCATGCTCTTTAACATTTTCATAAGCTACTCAAATAGTTGCTGACGTAGCTTTGTCATTTAAGGAAACGGTGGCTTTCCCCATAGCAAAGTCAAACACGCCATCAATTCCCAACTGTTGCATTTGCAGAGCAGACAAAATGTTTGACTTGGCAAAAAAGCGGGAGGTCTGAAAAATTATCATGTTTACATATTACAATATGCAATACGTCAAAGTATATACAACATATTTTGTCCTATCTAATTTTAAACACAAGACAACTGCAGCCATCCTATTGCCATCCACTACAATTTTCACAAAAGTAAGTGGTAAAGTTTTGTAATAAAAAAAAAGATAAAATTAGGTATATTACAATTAAAGGTATACTTAAAGTATACAATTACATTTTTAATATTTTAATAGTTTGGTAGTCTTTAAAATAATAAGAACTAACAACATTATTCACAGATAAAATGTACTTATTTAGGATACATAATAATGTTTTTGATTTGTCATTTTAAATAAACAATTTTAAAACACATTTTAAAGGGGTCATATGATGCGATTTCAAGTTTTTCTTTCTCTTTGGAGTGTTACAAGCTGTTCGTGAATAGATAAGATCCCTAAAATTGCAAAGACTAAAGTCTCAAACCCAAAGAGATATTCTTTATAAAAGTTAAGAGTCAACCACGTCCTCCTAAAACGCCTCGTTTAAACACGCCCCCACATGTCTACGTCACTGTGTGGGAAGATTTGCATAACACCGCCCAAATAAAAGAAAGAAGGCGTAACTTTATTGTTGCTGCCACCACAGCCACCATGTTGTGAAGACGCTGTGTGTTTCGTTGCGAAAGTGAAACTACTTTGTTTGGCCTTCCAAAAGAGGACACGACTAGAAATCAGTGGTTAAGTTGTATTTACAACACTGTTCCAGAACACTTCAACCCAAATATTCCGATGTGTCCAGCGCATTTTATGGAGGACTGTTTCCTGTTTCTAAATAATGCTGACTCACAGCCTGTAAGTACGTTTTCATATTTAAAGGATTTGCCACTGACTATTCAAACGCGAGTTTTGAGCAGTGTAGAGTAGCGCTTGTTGTTTGTCGTTTCTCCGATCACAAATGCAGACATGGTTTATGTTTACGCGGCACGATGCAATGCA
>NW_015505896.1:460587-466070 GCF_001515645.1 Sinocyclocheilus grahami
CCAGCCGCTCCTGCGTCGAACCCGTCGGCCGCACCGTTCTCAAGCCCGCCGGCCTCCGCTCACTCTAGTCGCCGGCCTCTGCTCACTCTAGCCCGCTGTGTGTGTTGCTGTGTTTCGTTGTGAAAGCGAAACTACTTTGTTTGGCCTTCCAAAAGAGGACACGACTAGAAATCAGTGGTTAAGTTGTATTTACAACACTGTTCCAGAACACTTCAACCCAAATATTCCGATGTGTCCAGCGCATTTTATGGAGGACTGTTTCCTGTTTCTAAATAATGCTGACTCACAGCCTGTAAGTACGTTTTCATATTTAAAGGATTTGCCACTGACTATTCAAACGCGAGTTTTGAGCAGTGTAGAGTAGCGCTTGTTGTTTGTCGTTTCTCCGATCACAAATGCAGACATGGTTTATGTTTACGCGGCACGATGCAATGCAACGTGTAAAAAGACAGTATAAGTCATTATAATCCGTAATTATGTCCCCACTGGATGCAACAAATGCCTCGTTTATAATGTGTTTAAATGTTTGTGTCTCGTCACGCCGGGAAACGGCATCACAGTATGGTGAGGGGCATAACATTTCCGTCACACGCTTGAGGAATTCGGCCAATCACAATGCACTTGATAGCTGGCCAATCAGAGCACACCTCGCTTTTCAGACCGATGAGCTTTGTAAAATGTACATTACAATGTAATGTACAGTATGTGGGAAAAAAATTGTTTTTTGAAACCTTAAACTGCATAAACACATTTCATTACACCAAATACACAAAATAATGTTTTTTAGCAACATCATATGACCCCTTTAAAGAGAAAATCGTAATCATGAGCTTTAATCAATTTATTATGATTTATTATGAGCCATTTATTATTATTATTAATAATATTCTCCAATAATCATTGTTTTATTTACTATTTTCATATGTTTTATATTATAGTATACTTACATTTTATATTATATTTTTATTATTGTAGTGCTTTTTATTTTTGTTGTATTGTTGTATTTTGTTATGTTTGTATATACTTTAAATATTTAATACTTGGGTATGCTTTTTTATACTGTTTTTCACTAAATAAACACACACACACATACAAAAAACAGTTAAAAACAGTTAAGAAAGATATATAATAACAAAATTACACCTACAAAAATCTATATATTTACTAAAATATTTTAACATGGGAAAATGTCCCCCAGGGACTTCCTTGAACATTTTTGAGCAATGATGCAAGCAAATCTTTGAGTTAATTCACTAAAAAAGATTGAACTGATTCACAGAAATGAATCAAATTTACCAAATTTACCACCAATGATACAATGTTATTGAAACATCTCTGTCTTAAAGCTCTCGTTTTTACTGAAATTTGCATTTTATACTCATGATCAGACAGAGAATCTCATATCAAAAATCCCCTCTCAAAGCCTCATTATTTAGCAGCTGATATTTTGAGAAAATAATCACACAACAACAGCTGATCATGTTCTTAAATAAATACTCCAAATAAACAAAAATAAGCGTGAAAATATTCAAAGATGAGATTCCCGAAGCAACGATGATCTTGCAGCAAGCGTGAAGACAATATCACCCCTAAATAAATGCTAATTCAATATCATACAATATTTATGCAAATGAGCGCATGTGTGAGACCAGCTGAAAGATGATTAGTGCTTGAATCATACAAACGAGGTTTTGGTTGAATGAGAGATAGTTCTTCCCAGAATCACTGAACTGTCTAATTGCATTAGCCCCTTAAACGCTGAAATCTAAACAAGAGCGCTGAACGCCTCGTTTGGCAGACAGAACTAGTACAGCACCCATGTTGAAACGAGGGCAGTGAGTCAGCGAACGACAGACCAACTCACATCATTAGAGTCAAGCTGCCTGCACAACAACAGATCTGCCACGAGAAAATAAATAAATAAATCATGCCTTTGGAGATCATGCGCAGTTTGAACACATTTTCCTCACAAACTACTGTAAATCTACCTGCCATGATTGTGAATGAAATGTGTGTCTGCCAACAAGAATGTCACCATTACATATTTTACACTGATAAAGTCCAGGGCAAGTATTCATGAAAAATCTTAGTGCAAAGAGTTGCTCCCTAGTGACACAATTCCAATAAAATTCTTAGAAATGTGGGTGTTTCCTCTTAAAATTAAAGAAAATATCCTAGTAAAGAAAAAAGTCATTCAGAAAGCATCTTGACCCTTAAAAGAGCACTTAAAGGGTTAGTTCACCCAAAAATGAAAATTAGCCCATAAATTACTCACCCTCAAGTCATCCTAGGTGTATATGACTTTCTTCTTTCAGACTAATCCAGTCGGAGTTATATAAAAAATGGTCTTTGATCTTTCAAGCTGTTTCATGGCACTCAGCGGGTGTTGCATGCATCCGTCCAAAAGCAGTTAAATAAAATGCATAACAAATCCATAAAAAAAAGTGTCTCACACGGCTCCAGGGGGTAAACAAAGGCCTTCTGTAGCGAATCGATACATTTTTGTAAGAAAAATATCCATATTCAAAACGTAATAATCCCTTTAATGTAGCTTGCACTCACTGTTGTACACTGGAAGCAGTTCCGGGCAGATGACGTATGAGGTCATCGTTGAGCATGCGCCAATGAGTCTCGTGAAAACCAATGTTAGTTAACAGGAGCAAAGGAAGCAAAGTTTCCTTACTTTAGCAAAGGAAAACCAGTCTCCTCTTGGCTTATATCGAAATCCTCCGACATTCTTCTTTTAAAATCCTCGATTTGTACTTCTAATTAGTGACCATTGTTTTGTGATGACTTGAGGGTGAGTAATTTATGGGCTAATTTTCATTTTTGGGTGAACTAACCCTTTAAGGTCCAAAATTGTTAGGAGTACAGACGAGGGCTTTTAAGAGGCTTGAAGGGATACTCCACCCCAAAATGAAAATTTTGTCATTAATCACTTACCCCCATGTCGTTCCAAACCCCTGAAAGCTTTGATCATCTTTGAAACACAATTTAATTTATTTTTGTTGTCTTCGCATATAAAAAGTATTCTCATCGCTTCATAACATTACAGTTGAACCACTGATGGCAGATGGACTATTCCGACGATGTCTTTCATACTTTTCTGGACCTTGACAGTGTAATTTACTTGGCAGTCAATCAGACAGTCACAAGCCTCCCGGTTTTCATCCAAAATATCTTAAATTGTGTTCTGAAGACGAACTAAGCTTTTACGGGTTTGGAACGACATGGGGGTAAGTGATTAATGACAGAATTTTCATTTTGGGGTGGAATATCCCTTTAAGAGTTTCTTTAGCAGTAGAGAAAATGGACGAAACATGAAGAGGGAGAAGATATGTGTTGCACAATGCATGACAGTGAGTTAATAAGACGCTACACATTAGATCATGCAGGGATCATGCTTGTGACCAATCTTATTAGAGACATGCTAACATCAGAAATGGAAGTAATCAACACATTAACTACATACTAACATATTTGGCAACTGGAAAAATGCAACTGTGCACCAGTGATGATTTGGGTCATCATTTTGTCAAAACCTTCTATAAGCAAAGTGATCACACAAACAATTACAGCACTTTTAGAACCTTATTGCCTCATTGTTCATTTCCTATCAAATATATAAAGTACAACATTAACAGCATGGTAAATAAAAAATAAATAATATATAAACATATATGTATCTATACAGTAACGTGTGTGTGTGTGTGTCTGGTAAAACAGGAACAGGAATTATAATCACACCTATAATTTCAAAGTGAAGGCTTATAATAGACCCTACACTTAAAAGTGCTCTTTTATTTCCTTCTTTGACAACCAACCAATCACAGTCTTCAAAAGACTGTGTCACACCTAGCAACGGGGTCAGCCAAGATAAAAAAAAAATCCTCAGCAAGATAACATTTTTTGTCTTTTCCTCACTCAGAGTTCCTCTTAGATTGGTCCCGAATCACTCTTAAGCTAAGACTCCAACGTATAATTTTTTAAGCTAAATTAGGAGGTTGCTGAGAGGATTCATAGAAGCTTTAAAGGGGTCATATGATGCGATTTCAAGTTTTCCTTTCTCTTTGGAGTGTTACAAGCTGATTGTGCATAGATAAGATCCCTGAAGTTGCAAAGACTAAAGTCTCAAAACCAAAGAGATATTCTTTATCAAAGTTGAGACTCTGCCACGCCCCCCTAAAACGTCTCGTTCTAACACGCCCCCACATATCTACCTCGCTATGTGGAAATATTAGCATAATGCCGCCCAAATGTGCACGCAAAGTAAGAAGGCGTGGTTTCAGTAACCGCAGTTAGTGTTGAAGCAGCCATGTCAGGGAGACGCTGTGTGTTTTTAGGCGAAAGCAAAAGCAATTTATTTGGCCTTCCAAAAGTAGCTGCATTTAGGAATCTTTAAGATTACTTACAACAGAACAGCAATGCATTTTATGGACGACCGTTTCGTGAACCTAGGAGAGGAGGTAATTCTGACTTTGCTATGACAATCTGGCGCTTCTGAATCAGCTACTGTTTTGTTATTAGTTTAAGTATTTGCTATTGACTGTTCAAATGCGGAGTTTTGCCCATCTTTCGCGTAGCCGGGCCGGGGCCTCAGGATTACCTGGGAGTCAGCCAGCCCAAACTCTATGCATGAATCATCGACCAAAAATGCGTGCAGGTCCCCTAATTAAGTATTTGCTATTGACTGTTCAAATGCGGAGTTTTGCCCATCTTTCGCGTAGCCGGGCCGGGGCCTCAGGATTACCTGGGAGTCAGCCAGCCCAAACTCTATGCATGAATCATCGACCAAAAATGCGTGCAGGTCCCCTAACCTCTTGATGGAAGCCAGTGCAAGCAGGAGCAGAGTTTTCAATGAAAGAAACTTTAGCTCAACTGAATGCAAAGGCTCGAATGGGCCCTGCTGTAGTGATTTTAGCACTAGAGACAGGTCCCAAGAGGGTATAGAGGGGGGCTGGGAAGTATTCAACCTCCCGGCCCCTCTAAGGAACCTGATGAAGAGGTCATGCTTACCTACCAACTTCCCATTCACCGGGTCATGGTAAAGGTCTGGATGTGGGTGCCAAATGGTGCCAAAGTCAGTAGATCCTTCCTCAGAGGAATCGGCCAAGGAGGGGCTGTTGCGAGGAGCCCTAGCTCGGGGAACCAGGTCCGAGTGGGCCAATACGGCACCACTAGAAAGACTTACTCCTCGTCCTCCCGGATTTTGCACAGTAAAACCCCCACATCATATCGGCCAGAGGGACCGGCTCTGTCTCATCCTTTGCCAGTAGGACTGTGATCTCTGCCCACAGAACAGGGGCATCGGGTGAACTGAATCACATAGCCAAGGCTGATGGTCCGCAGAAGCCAGCGAGATGGGCTGGGTAGCGCTGACCAAGCGTCCAGAAACCGTACAAGTGGGACCAGCGGAAACACAGCCATACCCGCAGTGGGGCAGCGAGGTGGAACACAGGGACCCAACTCGGGCAGCTTGTGAG
>NW_015505896.1:466168-466479 GCF_001515645.1 Sinocyclocheilus grahami
GGCTGGGGAAGGAGGAGGATGAGTGAGGTCCGGCGTTAGCCCGTCCGCAACTCTCTGTGCCCTCCTGAGACCCAGAGATAAAGGATAACTTGGGTACCGTCGGCCGTGAGGCCAACGGCGGGAAAAAATGAAACAAAAGATTCTCCCCCCGGCACTCCTCCGGTGGAGGGAGGGGTGCATTCACCATCTCTCGAAGAGCAGGTCCCTCCATCTCTGGGTCGCCTGTCTCAGGGCCGCTTGCTTCTCTGCTTCCCGCCAGGTTTGACGGGGGCCTGGACAGGCGGGGGGGGCCGGCCCACCACTGGCTATGG
>NW_015505896.1:469485-475586 GCF_001515645.1 Sinocyclocheilus grahami
AGAAACGCACGGGTGAAACGGCATCCTTACAAGGACGATCCGTCGTCTTTATAAAGACGCACCCGTGTAGCTCTTTTAGAGAAATTTGCTCTTTTAGGAAATGCTCTTTTAGTGCTGAGGCGCACAGGGGAGATGGCCGTTTGCAACACGACAGGGGGTAGTGCAGCCTGAAGTGTGCAACCCACTCGACACTGGAACGACCACTGCTGAAGCGCTGTCTCGCCAACACAGAAAGCTTCCGAGAGCATGCTGAACTCGTAGTTCTCGAAATAAATATAGAGCAGAGGATGTTGTCGCTCGGCTCCGAAGCGAAAAGCTGGTATGCATTGCACCTTTGCACCTGCTGCCTTATTATACTCACGCTGTGATCAGCGGCAGCTGAATGCAATAATTGCATGCCAATGTGCATTGGCTCGTTTAGTTTACACTCGAAGTAGATTGGTCTATCGAAGCGATATACCAATTTGTCGGTCACCGACGTGACTCGGAGTGACCAACTGAAAGGGAACCATGAGCATTTCTACAGAATATTTTATATTTATGCTCTAAATTTAGACTTTATATCTAAATCTAAAATCTAAATCTTATTTCTCATAACTGTGTCTTAAAAAACAAAAAGTGAAATCAAAATCAAAGTGCTTTCACTACTGATAGTATGACTCACAATTAACTTTATTGCTCTCAATCTTATTCTTCAAAATTGCAATTTTCTATCTCATAACTGTGACTTTATGTCTCATAATCACAACTTTATCTTATATAATGTGACTTCATAACTTACAATATGACTTTAAATCTCATAATTGCAAGGTTATTTCTCATAAATGTGAATTTATATGAAAGATTTTGCCTTTATATTTCACAAATGCGACTTAATCTCAAACAATGTGACTTTAGAATGACTTTATAGCTCACAATTGTGTAACTATACTGCAGTTTTTCTTCCTTCTTTCATATTCCAGTTTCACTCCATTCCTGCACCGGTTCTTTGCTTGTCTGATGCCAAGCTCTATAGAATGATGGAATGTTAAAGATTTACATGCTTGGGTGGAGTTTCAGAAATAAAACTTTAATAGAGTTCTCACTAAGTGCCTCGGTGGCAGTAAAATGCATCCGTCTTGCATGCTCATAAGGTCTTTTTGTTAACCCACTTACATTATACAATCTTTTTTTATCCCAACATTTTAGCGAATTTGTACTTTCGCCGTTCCGGGAGCACAATGAATCACATGCACTTTATGACTTACTGGCCTGGACTATACATCCGAATCAATTTTCATGGAAGTGCCGAAGAGATTAGAGCCGTTTTAGGGGGGCGTGACAGAGTCTTAACTTTGATAAAGAATATCTCTTTGGTTTTGAGACTTTAGTCTTTGCAACTTCAGGAATCTTATTTATGCACAATCAGTTTGTAACACTCCAAAGAAAAAGGAAAACTTGAAATCGCATCATATGACCCCTTTAACTTATCATCTTGTAATGAATTCGGTTCTCGAGCATGAATGATAATATGCAGTAAAAGACAACAATATACAAGCACTCTAAAAGGTTTTGCCACAAACTCAACTGACTGGCTTCTTTCCTGTGTATGATTTCACATGAGTCTCTTCAGACCTTAGAACTGTACATGAGTTAGGAGCTTCTAGAACTTCTGACCTCCCACATGAACTCCTTTCCAAAAATTAAACAGAGAAATACAAACAGTATAAATGAAAATAAAATAAGTCTAATTTCCTAGTCTTATTAAGTGCAAACAATAAGTGCAACCATAATTAAAGTACTCCCTCAGTATACAAAGTGCAAACAGAGACCAATTTTTTTCTTCAAGCATGATATAGAGCTAAGAGATGCTTACAACTGCACTGCCCAGCCAAATATAGGTTTGATATTGGGAGATATTTGCACATATCAGGGAGCCGCTCTCAAAAAATGTTTTAATGCGTGCTTGCATTTCTTTCACTTTCGGTTCAGCGCGCATTCTACAATGCTAGACATCTGTCAGACAGATGCTGTCTCTGTTGTGCAACCAATCCTCCGCCATGGTCTTGTCAGTCATCTCGCTTTACTCTCGTCACGTGATCACTGGATTCCTGCTGCACTTTGTGTGACCCGGCAGCTTGTGCTGGATAAGCAGAGCAGATGCTTAACGTTTAGAATTGAAGCGACCGTTATCCAGTTGAATTACATGGTTTTTATTTCTAAAAAAGGAAAACGACAGTGGAGGCGGTGGACCCCATAATGTAATCTAAACATAACTGTGATATATTCAATGCTAATTTCACCCTCACACTCAGGGCGATATCGCGAGATAGCTTTTCACCTCGAGATCTCATCACACCCTAATATTAGGTGTGTTTGATCAGTCTTTGACATCAACCCAGATAGCACACGTACAGTATGTCTGCAAGATGTCTGTTAAAGATCGCTTCATCTGGAAAGCATCTGCTGTGTACAAAAATTTTTAAGATGTCAGTTTTACATACATTCTAAATCATACACATCTTAAAGACATCTTCTAGATGTCTATTTAGAGTCTGAGAGGAAACCTCCTATAGACGTATTGCAGATGAGCAAACACTCATATATCTTGAAAAAAAATACATCTAGCAGATGTCAAGATCTCCGTGATGTATGTGCGCTCAGGGAAAGTATTCGAAAGCATGCAGAGCCGTCTGCTTTTCTGCACAGTGCTGCTTCACGTCGAACACACCTAATAAAACAATATGGCAGATAAAAATTCCTTCTAATGGCAAGAATTATGTCAATCTACTCCTAAGGGGAGGTATAATGCTATATTCCATGCATTCTGACTGCTAAAGAGTTGAATTCTCATGCTAAACATGACCAAAGTCTCAAACAACGAGTTGGACGTATGGCCGAGTGTGCCAAATCCACTCCTTCAGGGTTCGTATAAGTTTCGAAAGTTTTTTTCGAGTATGGCCCTGCATGACATCATAAAGGACGGAATTCCTTGTATGGGCACGTCTTCCGAGCATGCACACAGCAAACAAAGCCATCAACCTTGCTTCATTCCTGTCAGCGATCGCATGGTGGTTTTTGTCATATAAAGTAAGTTCAGATTATCCGCGATCGCAGGGGTTTTGTGTCAAATAAATATATTTTATATTTTTGTACTATATTTTCAAATACCTGTTTGCGATCACAGGCGTTTCGTGTCAAAAACATGTTATATTCATATACAGTAACTTCAGATACATTAATTTGTTAGCCATAGATGATTTAAGTCAATAAAGCAAAAAGTTTTAAGTAGCAAAAGCTGCGCGTGCTCGTGACTCTTTAGCTCCGCCCACGACACGCCTCCAGGAGCTCGACTGTTTTTGAGAGAAGCGGTGCAGCAGTATCTTTCTTTTATAAATTTGATCAAACTAAAGACTCTTCGGAGATATGAAGGATGCAATGCTACTCTATAGGTACTCAAGATTAACATGAGACATAAAATTAAATACCAGATGAAAAACTTATATATCAAATTATTTCTGATATAATTTGAAGTACTAAAATTACTAAAACAAAACTAAAATAAATGTTTCTTAAGGCTATGTAGAAATATAAAAAAAACTAATACAAATTAACACATAACAAAATTACTAAAACTTGAACAAAAAAAAATTAATATAAAAATATTAATAAATACTAAAACCGTATTTAACCTCCCGAGACCCTGCATCCTCATATAAGGACATTATATTTTAGTGAATTTCTCTGAGACTATACATGCCACAGTTTTGGGTTGAACTGTTGAACAATCTGGATGTCCTGTACAGAGCACATTCAGGGCTTTTCAGAGATACTAAATGTTTGGAAGTTTCACCATGACCAATCCCTCTCCTTGGTCCTCAAATAATTAATTTAATAAATAATTATTATTTTATTCAAATAAATAATTTAAATCTGACACATTTTAAGCTGTGTGTCATAAATCAACATCTCAGGAAAATGTTATGGGGTTTCAAATCAAAATATGACTTTCTGTTTCGAAACAGGATGTTGATTTCATACATGTCCTCATATGAGGACACCGGGACTAAAAGCATGTTTATTACATTTTGGGAGACACAACAAATGAATAGGGAAAGAAAATATATTTCAATATTCCTATGAAATATTATATATTATTATGAAAATCTTGTCAATTATTACTCCCATTATTACATTTTTCATTACGCGTTGCTCCAAAAACATATTAATATGCAAATTAGATTTAGTTTATAGATACATTATATATAATGAGAAAACCTGTTTATTATGGAGGACCAAACCTGCAGAAATTAAAAATAAATAAATACACAAATAAATAAATAAATGTGTGTATAAATACATGTATTCTTGCTTAAATACGTATATAAATAATTAAACGTGTGATGAAATATAGGCAAATAAATAAAAAAAATTGGTGGCCAAATGGAAAATGTTTAAGGAAATGCAAACCTCATCCTAACTGTTTTCTTTTAATCACTCATTTATTTCTGAATGTAGTTCTGCATTTATTTTTCCTCTGCACAACATGCTAATGAGAGGGTGTCAACCATGGACTTATCTGTGTATCTGTGACGTACAGTATCTGTGACTTTACAAACGACCCAATGGAATGGCAAAAGGTGTCATTTCCCGGCACTCGATATTCGCAAATCTAGGGACCGTCTCTAAAGTTACATACGACATTGGTATACACTTTTCTAACTTCAATAGCATTTGAGGAAAATGACTAACAGTAACACAACCAACTGTGAAGTGGTCATGTAGGTCTCAGTTATAATGCACACCTTTTAGATGTTTGATATTTATTAAAATAAACTGTAAATTCATATCTACACTGTAAAAACTTCCTGTAGAAATTACAGTAACTAACTAATTTCTTTACGAATATGGGCTCAAGCACAAAATGTGCCATCATTTAATTGAATGAATGATGCATTTATATAGCTCTTTATTGTGTATTGTTGTATACCCAAAGCGCTTTACAATATGTGGGGGGGTCTCTCCTCAACCACCTCCAGTGTGCAGCATCCACTTGGATCATGCGACGGCAACCACAGGACATTTTCCTGAGATGTTGATTTATGACACACAGCTTAAAATGTGTCAGATTTAAATTATTTATTTGAATAAAATAAATAATTATTATTTTATTCAAATAAATAATTTAAATCTGACACATTTTAAGCTGTGTGTCATAAATCAACATCTCAGGAAAATGTTATGGGGTTTCAAATCAAAATATGACTTTCTGTTTCGAAACAGGATGTTGATTTCATACATGTCCTCATATGAGGACACCGGGACTAAAAGCATGTTTATTACATTTTGGGAGACACAACAAATGAATAGGGAAAGAAAATATATTTCAATATTCCTATGAAATATTATATATTATTATGAAAATCTTGTCAATTATTACTCCCATTATTACATTTTTCATTACGCGTTGCTCCAAAAACATATGTATATGCAAATTAGATTTAGTTTATAGATACATTATATATAATGAGAAAACCTGTTTATTATGGAGGACCAAACCTGCAGAAATTAAAAATAAATAAATACACAAATAAATAAATAAATGTGTGTATAAATACATGTATTCTTGCTTAAATACGTATATAAATAATTAAACGTGTGATGAAATATAGGCAAATAAATAAAAAAAATTGGTGGCCAAATGGAAAATGTTTAAGGAAATGCAAACCTCATCCTAACTGTTTTCTTTTAATCACTCATTTATTTCTGAATGTAGTTCTGCATTTATTTTTCCTCTGCACAACATGCTAATGAGAGGGTGTCAACCATGGACTTATCTGTGTATCTGTGACGTACAGTATCTGTGACTTTACAAACGACCCAATGGAATGGCAAAAGGTGTCATTTCCCGGCACTCGATATTCGCAAATCTAGGGACCGTCTCTAAAGTTACATACGACATTGGTATACACTTTTCTAACTTCAATAGCATTTGAGGAAAATGACTAACAGTAACACAACCAACTGTGAAGTGGTCATGTAGGTCTCAGTTATAATGCACACCTTTTAGATGTTTGATATTTATTAAAATAAACTGTAAATTCATATCTACACTGTAAAAA
>NW_015505896.1:475607-521603 GCF_001515645.1 Sinocyclocheilus grahami
CACCTTTTAGATTTTTGATATTTATTCAAATAAACTGTAAATTCATATCTACACTGTAAAAACTTCCTGTAGAAATTACAGTAACTAACTAATTTCTTTACGAATATGGGCTCAAGCACAAAATGTGCCATCATTTAATTGAATGAATGATGCATTTATATAGCTCTTTATTGTGTATTGTTGTATACCCAAAGCGCTTTACAATATGTGGGGGGGTCTCTCCTCAACCACCTCCAGTGTGCAGCATCCACTTGGATCATGCGACGGCAACCACAGGACAACTGCGCCAGTGCGCTCACCACACACCAGCTACAGATGGAGAGGAGAGAAAGTCATAGAGCCAATCAAGTGGTTGGGGATTATTAGGAGGCCATGATTGACAAAGGCCAGGGGGGCAATTTGGCCAGGACACCGGGGTTACACCCCTACTATTTACGAGAAGTGCCATGGGAATTTTAATGACCACAGAGTGTCAGGATCTCGGTTTAACGTCCCCGTCACTATAACGGGCGGTCAGGACCCACACAGACCACAGGGTGAGCACTCCCTGCTGGTCTCACTAACACCTCTTTCTCCTCTTTTGAAGCTCAATAGCATTTTAGGAGAATGACTCACAGTCATAAAACCAACTGTAAAGTGTTCATGTAGGTGTCAACTATAATGCACACCTTTTAGATTTTTTATATTTATTAAAATAAACTGTAAATTCATATCTACACTGTAAAAAAAAACTTCCTGTAGAAATTACAGTAACTAACTGGCAGCACTTTGCGCGTAACTTACTGTAATTTTATTTTGTAGCAAAAATACTGTATTTTATTTTACAGTGTCATTTAACTTGCTGTAAATGTATTTACAGTGAAATATTGTTTAACTGTAAAATATTGTATTATTGTGTTAATTTTTTGATCCTTTCTTCAGTAATGCATTTTAAAACAATATAAAATATACTGTAATACTGTAAAGTTTACTGTAATTGGTTTGCTTAATTTTTTAGTTACTGTAAAACTATATGCACAAATTGTAAAATTAGCAGTTCCATTGAATAACAATGGGGGGAAAAACTATGACAACTGTGTAACTTCATATTTTTAATTTTCCCAATGCCCCCATCCCCCCACCCCACCCAAACCTGAAACTTTACATTAAAGAACTATAATACATTAGACAATATACAGAGTTTAAAACTATTTACATAGGCAGCACTTCAGCACCAGTCAACCATTCGAGCCCTCTTGAACTGGCTGTCTGTCATTGGAAGGCACATGAAACCACCTCCTGCATTGATGACATTCGATCTGAAAAAAGAAAGAAAGATAATAATCTAATCGAATTGCTTAGTAATCAATTATTCATTTCAACTCAGTTCAATTCATATTGCTTTATTGGCATGACGTGCTGAAAATAACAGTAGAATACTGGCAGCTGTGGTTGCTGCCAGTAATGTACTGTTAATTTACAGTTCTCTACAGTTGATTTACGTAAAACTATATGCACAAATTGTAAAATTAGCAGTTCCATTGAATAACAATGGGGGGAAAAACAATGACAACTGTGTAACTTCATATTTTTAATCTACCCACCCAATACCCCCCCCCCACCCAAACCTGAAACTTTACATTAAAGAACTATAATACATTAGACAATATACAGAGTTTAAAACTATTTACATAGGCAGCACTTCAGCACCAGTCAACCATTCGAGCCCTCTTGAACTGGCTGTCTGTCATTGGAAGGCACATGAAACCACCTCCTGCATTGATGACATTCGATCTGAAAAAAGAAAGAAAGATAATAATCTAATCGAATTGCTTAGTAATCAATTATTCATTTCAACTCAGTTCAATTCATATTGCTTTATTGGCATGACGTGCTGAAAATAACAGTAGAATACTGGCAGCTGTGGTTGCTGCCAGTAATGTACTGTTAATTTACAGTTCTCTACAGTTGATTTACATCTCTTATTTTTTTTTTTACAGCGAACTGTTGTCAGTTAGTTACTGTAATTTCTACAGGACGTTTTTTACAGTGTAGATATGAATTTACAGTTTATTTTAATAAATATCAAAAATCTAAAAGGAGTGCATTATCACTGAGACCTATACGGCTCAATTTTTCTACGTATCTTGCTCTGTTGAATGGCAAAAGTGACTTTACTAGGCTATACTGGATTTACACCATGCATATCCTGTCAGCCGGAAAGCCGCGCCCCCAGCTATCACAAGACCTGACCAAGTCCATGATTGACACCCTCTCATTAGCATGTTGTGCAGAGGAAAAATAAATGCAGAACTACATTCAGAAATAAATGAGTGATCAAAGGAAAATAAATAGGATCAGTTTAGCATTTCCTTAAACATTTTCCATTTGTCCACCAATTTATTTTATTTATTTGCCTACTTTAATCACGTTAAATTATTTCTATATGTATTTAAACAAGAATTTGTGTATTTATACACACATTTATTTATTTATTTGCATATTTATTTATTTGTGTATTTATTCATTTATTGTTTTTGCAGGTTTCGTCCTCCATAGATGTCTTCTACCAAGGACGTGGCATAAATTATGAATGAAATATATATATATTTTTTAATGCTCTAAACAATGTAATGACATGAAAAGATAGGAATTTTGCAGGTTTCGTCCTCCATAGATGTCTTCTACCAAGGACGTGGCATAAATTATGAATGAAATATAATTTTTTTTTTAATGCTCTAAACAATGTAATGACATGAAAAGATAGGAATTTTTTTCCTAAAATGTTTTGCCGGGTCTTAAGAGGATAAATAATACAAAAATAACACAAGAAGCATTAATAAAATAACTTCTTTTGACAAGGACGCAAAAGCATTGTCCATGTAGAAATAAATGCATTGTGATGAACTTACAGAAAACCATTCAAGATGGAGGACGTGTGAGGAGAAATGTTGATTACAAATACATATTATTTATATTTTATTCAATACCAAAAGATAGCTAAAATAGCTCCATCCAATGAAAATGGACTGTTTTAGTTGTGTACGCTACATAATTTATGCTTCGTAGAATATCTAATAGCATCTTTGGTGCATATCTCCAAACTCTCTTGGAATCTGAGTCAGTCTCTTGTGCAAAGCACTATTTGTGTAGCATGCTGAGTATCTAAAGCCTCAGAAGACAGCCGCCTATATAGACAGCAAGGCAGCTCACTATGTTTTAGAACAGTGCTACAGAGTCAGTGGCAGGGTGTGAGAGAGAGTGTATGGAAGTGAGTGAGACAGAGGGCTGACATTAATGATGTAATTAACACAGATAACCATAAGCTTTGTTTTGGAGAACCGCGTGTTGTTTGTTGAAGCCTGGGCTTCTGCTCGGGAGCTAAAAATATCCTCGGCAGCAGGGTAGAATGGACATACAGTATGTCAGAGCATTGAAGCCGCGCTCCAGCTCACCGTCTGCGGTCCCACATGTCAACTCATGCCTGTGTGACTCAGATATTGAGAGTCATGAGTCAGCCAGGACTCGTCAGACACTGCACAGATGCACGGCAAAGCTCTCCTGAAATATCACAAAGACGAGCCACAACCAAATATCCTCAAATGCATTCAGAACAGTCAGATAAACATGCAGTTGATTCCAACAGACATACAGTACACATAGACATCATTGACATTTATGGTTCAATGAATCCGTGGAACCTTTCCACTGCACAGAAGGTTCTTGTAGTGCAAAAAGGTTCTTTAGATTATTATTAGAAAAATTATATATATATTTTTTATTTGATTAATATTTAATTTATATATTTTTTTATTTGATTGATTTTATTTTATTTTACGCTATTTTATTTTACTTATTTTTTATTTATTTTTTTATTATTGTTTTTATTTTTTTATTTAATGAAATGAAATGAAGAAAGATTGAAGACCAGATCCAGTATGGTTAATATGGCTAATTAATTTGATATGATAGGCTATATTTCTCTGTCACACTCTGTTCCTTGCTAATTTTTATTTAAATGTGTTATGCTCTCACATGTTATAGACTAAGTTTTCCTTCAAATGTAATATGAATTGACTCAAAAATCAAGTTGAATTTGAACTCTATGTACAATTGAACCAATTTCCTCCTCATTACCAAACTGAGATGAGATGGGTTATGAAACGCTGAATTAGGACACTGTTGACAAAGTTCACAAGTTCAGTACTGTTTTTAAAACTTCTGTTCTGCAACCTAAAGGTTTTCAAAGTACATTGAACTTGTATTCCCCAAGACCAATGAAAAGTCTGCTTTTTTTTTTTTTTTCATGAAATGACCTCTTTAATAATACTGACATTAATATTTCTAGGAAAACTGGGTCAGGGATTGTTTTTGTAGCCGTGCTGTGCTATACTATAACTCTGTTCCCCTGCTGGCAGTATAGGCTGGCCTTTTCCTTCCCTGATCATTAGATACATTTACTTACACTGGGTCACTAGTGCTTGAGCAGCGTGAGACCTGGCTTAATGTAGCCAGCTGGCACTGCGGCATTAGACAAATGATACAGAGCAAAGAAGCATGAACTAGACTGCTGTTTAGAACATATAAAATAATTTGAGAAAACAAATACGTGCCATTTAAATGACAGTGATGGATGGAATTGATTTCTCTATAATGAGGCCATAATGTGTATTAGCTATTTGTTTTGGAGTATATTTGATCTCCATGTGCTCAGTGTTCACTTAATGAAAAGATGCCATTATTGCTGCTTTATTTTTTTAACTCTTTGATCCATCCATCAGTGCGACCGAAGACTGGATAAATGGCTGCTAAAAATTCAGCTTTGCTTCACGGGATTAAATTACATTTAAAAAAAATATAGAAATAGAAAAAAAGTTGTTTTAATGTATTAGCTATTTGTTTTGGAGTATATTTGATCTCCATGTGCTCAGTGTTCACTTAATGAAAAGATGCCATTATTGCTGCTTTATTTTTTAACTCTTTGATCCATCCATCAGTGCGACCGAAGACTGGATAAATGGCTGCTAAAAATTCAGCTTTGCTTCACGGGATTAAATTACATTTAAAAAATAGAAAAAAAGTTGTTTTACATTGCAATATTTCACAATACTGCTGTTTTAACTGTATTTTTGCAGCAAAATAAATGCAGCCAAAAGCATAACAAAATCTTAATTATTTCAAAGTATATACACATTTAAAGGAACAGTTCAACCAAAATTGAACATTTGCTGAAAAATTACTCACCCTCAGGTCATCCAAGATGTAAATGAGTTTGTTTCTTCATAGGAACAGATTTGGAGAAATGTAGCATTACATCACTTGCTCACCAATGGATCCTCTGCAGTGAATGGGTGCCGTCAGAATGAGAGTCCAAACTGATGATAAAAACATCACAATAATCCACACCACTCCAGTCCAGCAATTAACATCTTATGAAGAGAAAAGCTGCATGTTTGTATGAAACAAATCCATCAAGACATTTTAACTTGAAAATATGAGTTCTCTATCCATAATATTGCTTCCTATTATTATTATTATTAATAATAATAATAATAATAATAATAATAATGATATTATTTTTTTATTTTTTAAATACATTTTTATTTTACATTTTTTTCAGGATTCTTTGATGAATAGAAAGTTCAAAAACATGAATTTGAAATATAAATCTTCTCATAAACCTGTAAAGAATATGTGAATTATTTTAGGTCCTAGAATCTCACAATTCAGAATTTCAAGAAAACAAATAAATTAATTTAAAAAAAAGTCAGATATGGCGAAATATAAACTATATAGTAAACGAGGCTAATAGTGAGACCAAACTGTTAAATATGCAACCTTGTTTCTGCAATTTTGACTTTTTTTTTTCTGAGAAATATAAATACATAGAGAGAACAAGTCATAATTGTGAGATAAAAAGTTGCATTTATTTATTTATCCATCCATCCCATGGCAGAAACAGTCTTCCATATTCAACAGCTTATCTAGCGTAAATGATTCAAACTAGGAAGTCCCTGTCAGGCTTTAGGCACAAGTGAAGATTCACTGCTGACTTGTATGACTAATTTCAGTCAGGTTTCAGGCCCCACCATAGCACAGAAACTGCACTTGTTAAAACACAATCTGTATTGTTAAAAGCGCTATATAAATAAAGGTGACTTGACTTGACTTGACTAAAAGGGCTCAATTCTGGCAGACACAAAGACTTCTCATCCCTGATTAACTGCACCCGGTCCACTTCTACCAGCGCCGCAGGCCACCAGCTAATGAGTGATCTGGCACAGGCCTGTCTCACGATAGAATAGGCAAATAAACCTGTTGATGAGCAGATATGTGGCAGATGTGGACGATTCGGAGGGAACACGGGTCTTTTGAGGGCACCAAAGTCGGCTGGCGTTGAAACAAGGGTAATGAGACGCAAATCAAAACGCTAAACATTGGCTTGTCACCTCTGTATTTGTGAATAATTCACCAGGGCCCAGAGTTTAGTTATTAATTCCATTAATTAAAGCATAGGAGTCACTACAGACATATTTTACAGAGTGTGTCGGGGGACGGGGATGCCCTCGACATAAAATAAGGGGAAAATAATGCATAAATAAAAGTAAATAATTATTTGACTTAAAAAAAGGGTTTCTTTCAGGGATGTGCTTAAGATTTGAATTACGACCATTTACATTAGCAACTTACAAAACAACCTGAGCTCATTTGTTTTCAATGAGAGAGCTGCTGTCTTCCAGTGACAAGAGCGAAAGGATGTGGATGTGTTTAACAACTCAACAAATTTACAAAATGCTGATTTTTAATATCAAAACATTATTTGTTGGCATATGTACTCCTGTCTTAGCAATATTGACATTTACTCTTAACTAAAACATCTACTAGTGATCAAACATTTCAAGGACTGGCCATATGCAGAGACAAAAGTAAGGACAAAGCGCTTTTCACCATACAAATCATTGCAAAGCAACTTTACAGCAAATTTAGTTTCTACAATATTTAGTGGTAGCTTATCAGTGGTGACTGTCAGTTAATGTACATATTAAGTCTTGTTTACTGAGTTTTTGCTTAAAACTGGAGGAAAAACGAATCTGCCGATGGGATATTGTTTCCCTTTGGATTAAGTTTTAGTTTCTTACCCCACTGGCAAAAAATACAAAATGCTATATTTTTCAACTTTTTGAAGTGTTGATAGTTCCATGACACACTAAAGCAAATGATAGAAATAACTGACTTAAAACCTTTTTTTTTTTTTTTTTGGTGAAAATACTAGTGGTCTAAGACTTCTGCACAGTAGTATACATTCAAATAATAAACTGTTATTTTAATTTGTAATAATTTTTTTTTTTTTTTACTGGATTTTTAATCAAATAAATTCAGCCTTGGTGAGCATAAGAGACTTTCAAAAATATAAAAAAAATCTCACTGACCCGTAACCTTTGAACAATAGTGCAGCTATACTTTATGCACACAATTCTATGATAATAATAATAATAATAATAATAATAATAATAATAATAATAATAATAATAATAATAATAATAATAAGTCATTAAATTCGACAAAACTTCCTTTTGAGGGCATCTGGAGATATCCTCAGTTGAAAAAAATGATTTGTGAAAGCAAACGTGACACACACACACACACACTGTGACTGGCTGATTATGACTAACTTACAGACATGTAGGTAATGTGTTATGAATGCTAGTGTGAAGGTTAAATCATCTTGCTTTTTTCAATCAATAGAATTGACTGCGGAAGATAACAACAGATGCAGATGGAGATGGTTTGTCTCTTTTGTGATGAGAGCCCAATAAAAAGGCACATTAGCGCAGTCTTAAATTTATTCAACATGCTCAGCACAAAATTAATTATTCGCAAATTCCTGTTATTGCTAAAAGCATTAGATGGATTTGAAAACTTTTTTTTTTTCTCTGGCTAAATCATTGTTTTTTAATAATCACAGAGAGAATTGAGTCGGAGCCATTGCCAAGCAGTTAGCGTACATATGTTGAGTCACGGTTCATGCCAGTTCCTGAGCCTTTCAGAAGCAAACATAGCCTTTGCAAACAATACTAACAAGAGAATTGTGGTAAGAGAGAAAACGGTAATGAGGGAGAGCTATTTAAGTGTCTCAACACAGCTGTTTGACATTACAGCCCCATCAGTGTCTTTTTGTTTTACAGTATTTTGCAGATTCAGCAGCAGGCGCGTGAGGGAGTGAGTCAGCAAGACCGAGTCGCATGGAGGACAAATCTCAATATCTGTGACTGTTACACCTCCACTCTCACTAATACACATCTGCTGTCCTCCTACGGTCAGACTGCACTTCACCTCACAAAAAAAATACCACGTAACTAGAGTTTCCACTAAAAAAAAATCCACTTGTGTCATAAAAAAAATAACAGAAACATTCTGGAAGTGTTCGAAGGACATCCCTTATTAAATTATTATAACTTCACAGGATAAATGTCAATAATTTTGGTAGAAAATGTTAGGTTTACCCTACATTTAAGATACATTGATGCCTTTATCTCCTCATCATTTCATGACAACATGTTTTAATTATTCTGGAATTCATATTTCCCACAAATTGCTCTGCCATATACTATCTAAATTAGTAAGACTTCATTAGTTCATTCATTTCACTAATTGCTTTTAAAGAAGAAACTCCCCAACAAATCATAATGGGTCTACTCAGTACATATTTTCCATTTTATAAAAAAATAAATAAAATAAAATAAAACAAACAAATAAATAAATACTATTAAAATAAAATAAATAAAATACAAATAATTCTGCAAAAAAAAGTTTACATTGAGATGAAAATGAATTGAACTTAAATAAAAAAAAAATATTAAAACATCCCAGTCTACAAATAAAATGTAAACCTAACCCAAAAACAGGTCAATCTCAGGATATAAAATGTCAGTATGCATGATAGACACATCATATCCTGCACTACAGCCACTGTAGACAGCATGCCATCATTGATTCTAACATATTTTTGCTTAGAATTACTGGTGTTGCTTCACCACCTGTGTTTTTTCAATTCACACTTTTTGATGCAGGTTTCTGGGTTCTGCCTAAATAGACATCAGTTTAGACATGTTCGGTCAGTACTCTCTGTACTGTTAGTTTCTCCAAGTCCTAACAAACACATAGATCCTCACTAGAGATGCACTGCTGACTGGACTCACTTGTTCTCTGTGATTTTTTTTTTTATGAGAGAAAAAAAGAAAATAAAAACACCCACTGTCAAATTGGGCTGAAGCTGATCAAATATTTCAATACTGGCTTATGCAAATACATGCCAAACAGATTGGACATGAATTTGGAACGAACAAAATCTCATACTCAATTACATTGTGTCATTGCTATAATAATAATCAAATATGATAATATGAAGAGACACAGTGAAAATACATACAGTTTGGAAGTTTGGAAAAATTAAGATTTTTATGTATTTGAAAGAAATCTCTTACATTCACCAAGGCTACTTTTATTAGATCAACAATGCTGTAAAAACAGTAATATTGTGAACTATTATTATAACTTAAAAGAACAGTATTATATTTGATTGTAGTTTAAAATGTAATTTATTAAAGTGATGATTTCTGAAGGATCATGTGACACTGGAGACTGGCATAATGATGCTGAAAATTCAGCTTTGCATCACAGGAATAAAGGACATTTTAAAATATATTAAAATAAAAAACAGTTATTTTAAATTGTAATAATATTTCTCAGTTTGTACTGTTTTACTGTATTTTTTATCAAATAAATGCAGCATTGGAGAGCAAGAGAGACTACTTAAAAAAAAAAAATCAAAAACCAGTAAAAAAAAAAATACAGAAGATACATTTCCAATACACAAATTCAATCCAACTAACTGGCTTCTTCACAGTTTCTGGTAACCGAACACGAAATGTCATGTGATTGGTCATTTTGCATGTCAGTCTGATGTGACGGTCTATTCCTGTCTAAACAGATCGTTGTTGGACTGAATGAGCTGTTGACCAAACATGAAATAAATGCATATATTAATACATAAGCTTAATACTTAATGCAATAAATATACTTTGTTTCAAGCTTCTATCCACAATACATTTAATCTCAGGCCACACTGTCCATCAGCCATTTTTGACCTCGTTCTCAGATATCAGTGATTGACCTCTGATATCCCCACTGGAAAATAAACCGTGGCCTTGGTGTCAAAGGCATTGCACACGGATGCTGTTTTCCACGTTCCGAATGTTTAGATGAAAAAAAAAGAAAAAAAAAAACATGTAATCACACTATCAGAGACTGTCTAAGCCCACAATCTGTTCCTGAGAGTAGAAACTGTGCTAATCCTGTGATTTTCAGCATTAGGGCAGATCTCGAGATTTATAATGTTGACCATTTCTGTCTCCCACTCATAAATCCCTGCCTGCGTATCCCTCCCAGTGACGGCTGCATTAGAATTAAGATTTCATTAGGTCTTAAGGCAGAGCTTCTCTGACAGAAATCTTTCCCATCTGGCACTGTAACACATGACCACACAATTTCCCTGTCTGTGTCTCGCTCTCTCTCTCACACACACACACACACACACGTGTGTATGTAGGCTGCACTTACACTGTGTGGCCTAATGCACAGGCACATATTGCATCTTTTATCTCATCACTTTACATTTACTTTAGACATCACCGATGGTGTTTGCAATAAAGCCCCGGCAGATTGCACTGCCAAAATAGTTTTGCAGCACGCTACCGAATGAATCATGCATGTAAACAGATTTGCTTTTGAAGCATTTTGCGTCCTGTACAGCTCAAAAGGGTGCCGTCCCACTAGAAACAACGTGATTTTGGTTACTGTAAAAAATGATATGATCAGTTAGTCATGGCAACATATATTTGTCCATTACTTTAAAAGAACAGTTCACCCAGAAATGAAAATTATTTGAAAATATACTCAGGCATCCAAGATGTAGAAGAGTTGGTTTCTTCATCGGAACAGATTTGGAGAAATGTAGACTTAAATCACTTGCTCTCCAATAAATCCTCTGCAGTGAATGGGTGCTGTTAGAATTGTGATATTTATCAGCTGTTTGGACTCTCATTCTGACGGCACCCATTCACTGCAGAGGATCCATTGGTGAGCAAGTGATGTAATGCTCAGTTTCTCCAAATCTTATGAAGGCCATTTAGGGCTATTTAAAATGAACTCATCTGCATCTTAAATGGCCTGAGAGTGAGTACATTTTCAGTAAATGTTCATTTTTTTGGGTGAACTATTTCTTTAGGACTTTTTTCCCTCTAAGGTACAACATTGAGATGTAGTTTGGTTTTTATACTAAGGTCCTTCATGCTTGCCAGTTATTATCAAATCAGGCTTTAAAATTTGTTCAACGTGTACTTTGAGTAGTCCAGTCCTTTTATTTATTTATTTTTGTCTGCAAATCTGATCACTATAATAGCTCAAAACAGTACATTTCTCCTCAGCAGTCCACATGATTGAAAGTATGATTCATATATTTAGCACAAATAGACCAAGATATATTTAATGCTTTGCATTAGGGGTTTAGAACAAACCTCATTTTCTTGCATGAGCCATAGGAAGAATAATGTTGGCCTTAGCTCCACTAATAAGGGCCACTCTGTACAAGAACAGCGTTTGTCTGTCTTCCTTGAAAAAAATCTGACGGCACCCATTCACTACAGAGGATCCATTGGTGAGCAAGTGATATAATACAACATTTCTCCTAACATGTTCCCATGAAGAAACATTTTGATTGATCTGAGGGAGAATACAAGTTCAGTAATTTTGTATTTTTTAACTGAACTATTCCTTTAACTCATCAAAATAATTTAAGCAATTTTAACTTCATTTTTTTAAAAGTTATACAAGTTTTTTTTATTTTTTTTTTAAGTTATTTTAATATAATTTAAATTGAAATGCACAGCCAATGATTTCTTTAATATTACGGTCAATATACGGAAATACAGCACCGCATGAACAAATAATTAATAGACTCAATTAGGATGCAATGCAACTAACGGAGTTACTTTACTCTGTGAGTGTGCTTTTGCCATAGAAAGCATATGTTAAAGGGGTCATATGATGCGATTTAAATTTTTCCTTTCTCTTTGGAGTGTTACAAGCTCTTGGTGCATAAAAAAGATCTGTAAAGTTGCAAAGACTAAAGTCTCAAATCCAAAGAGATATTCTTTATAAAAGTTAAGAGTCAGCCACGCCTACCTAAAATGGCTCGTTCTAACACGCCCCCACATACCTACGTCACTATGTGGGAAGATTTGCATGAATCTTTGCCATCCAAATGTTCATGCAAAGAAAGAAGGCGTAACTTTTATTCTCGCTGTAGTATTGTTGTTGCCATGTTGTTCCATGTCGTGAAGGCACTGTTAGTCAATCAGAATCCACCCTGCTTTGAAGAGCTCCAGCATTTAAAGTGACAGACCACAAAACGGCAATGCATTTTACTAAACAAAATGTAATATAGTTATCTTTATTTTGTGTGATTGGGCCTTACACAGTAGGCTTGCTGCGATAGACGGTGTTTTCGGTTATACCGGTGTTAAGCCGCAACACCAATTACGTAATTTGCCTACCGCGGCACCGCCCTCCACCGTCGTTTTTATTTTTTTTATAGTAACAAAATTATTTAGCCTAGTTCAGTTAGAGGAAAGACACTAGAGGAAAAACTAAATGCTCAGTGCAGCGTAGGGCTGTAGTACTCGAGTCCGGTCTAAAAATAACACTGAGCCAAACACACATGCTAAAATAACAACAACTTACTGACACAGTAAGAAATGGTTATAAAAAAACGGAAACAGAAGTGAAACAAGTAAGTTAGTAGGAAAGAGGAGAAATAAAAAGCGATACTTATCCTTTGCCGGTGTCCCTGCCTGGTGGAGTCGCACGGTAGAGTCGATGGTCTTTACACTCTTCGGTCTGCACACGACCACAGCCGCGACAAACTAAGCTTTTTTTTTTATTCGTTTAACAAACCTCAAATTGAATTCAGCTGGACACACTTTCCTGTTTATCACAACAAATGGCCAAGCAAAGCACACGACACTGACAAGGTACGCGATACAGTATGAGACCAAACGCGATTTCAGCACGTCTCCACACAGTAAACAAAACAAGCGTTTTATATACCTAATAATAATATAAAACGTAATATACCTATTTAAACTTTGTGTAGCCTAAGTAATTTGTTATTTTATTAGGCATACATGATGCATTTTTATTCGTTTTGTTAATAAAAGTTCTGAGTTTGACGTTGTTGTTGCTTGAATTGGCCGAATTGCGCTAATTTGAAAGTGAACGTAAAACGCGCACGGTGCTTTTTCAAGCTATTTAAAAGCCAAGAAATCAGAGGAAAAGAGGGAAAACTCAAACAAACAATTGCTTGACGCCGAATTGCCGCTAATTTGAAAGTGAAAGTAAAATGCGCACGGCACTTTTACAAGCCATTTGAAAGCGAAGAAAAGAGGTTTCGTGAAAAGTTTCGTTAGTCCGTCCAACAGTGATATCGGGTATTACCGGTGTTGTCACACGTCGATTAACCGGTGGGAAAATTTCCTCGCAGTCACAACCCTATTACACAGGTGCCAAATCATATGTAGTTTACAGACGTGTGTGGAGGGAAACGGCCAAAGTCACTATAACATTGAGTAAGTTGTAGCACACAGAGGGATTCTTCAGTCTAATAATAGAAAATATGACTGGCCTTATTAGTGTTACGAATCATCACACAGGTATGGAAGAAGTCTTGCCTCTTCTTTATTAACCTGCGGACACTGAGCAGAAATGAGCCAGAACAGAAATAAGGTGAGAGTGAGCGTTCTGTCTGCCTGGTAATTGCAGATGGCCCTTGATTAATGATTTCGCAAGGATGTGAGTTCGAATTAGAGCTTCTTGGCAAAGAAAGTCTGTTAAATTAGCTGAACTTGCACTCAGGCTCATTATTATCCATCCAGCTACATAACAATATTCTTTGTGAGGGAAAACAAATGGCATGATGATTTTGGTGGGAAACGTTACCGTCATTAGCTTGGTGTGAGACGGTTCACTGCAGGGACCTTCTCTTCTCAAAAGACTTTTCCAAGTCTTTAACCAAATACACACCAATTGGTGGCTGACTAAATACTTTTTTGCCCCACTGTAAGTGCTATTTTTGCTTAAACATACTGCACTATAATTGTACATTTAGAGAGGAAGACAGTACTCGCTTTGAGGCTAAATGGCATTATCAATTGTATTTTAGTTAAGTGCAGGCTTCAAATTGGATTTTCCCCTTGAAACAGATACAAATTAGTCAATAGTTAACATACAGAAAGAGTATAGAGCTTTAAAATGTACAGCTCCATTCATTTGACAAATCTAAGCACATTTGAGGCATTGTTGAGATCACTTCTGAAGCTCTAGAGGAACAATTACTGTGGTATTTGTCTCAGGAGAAACATATAGGCAAATGTTTAGATTTGCTGTCCATTTAATCTCATTGTGTCTAGAAGCAACTGATATTTATCGTTTATAATTTCCCTCTCATATGTTCTACAAATATGGAATCATTGGAAATGATAACTCGTTTTTACATGCACATTTTTGGGTCTTTATATCATACCTTATTTCATTCATATTTATGAAACTATATGAAATGCACCTTAGGGAGAAGTAAGTTCCATTGCAAAACAACTGGAAACAAGACAGAATGTTTCAGTTCTTGTAAACAAGCTAGCAGTGCTCCACTGGAAAATGTATCATTACATTTTAATGTAAGGTACAATTGGGTATCATCAGCATATAAATGAAAAGACACCCCATATTTAAGAAAGATGGAACCCAGAAGCAACATGTGTCAGGAAAACAGAGTAGGAGCAAGAATGGATCCCTGTGGGACACCAACTTCCTGCGGAACTTCCTTCAAACATCTTAGAGGCACCATAACATGTCAAAAAATATTTATTCCTTCCATAAGAAAGGTTGCACAGCAAATAAGCTCAATTCCAGCTCTCAAAACACCATCATATCAGACATAGAACTGCATATTTTCTTTGTCAGATGTCTTGAACTGTTTAATGGCAGTTAAGCACCTAGTTTTACCACAATTAAAGACTTAACTGAAAAAGCTTTGAAAAGACCTGCAGATTTAGAAAAGTGAATGCTGTACATAGATTTTCATAGACAATTGCAAAACTATAATAGGGTCAAACATATATCAAAATGTAACTCAACATTTAAATATGATTGACTAAATGTAATGCATTTCTATCTATCTATCTATCTATCTATCTATCTATGAATCTATCTATCTATCTATCTATCTATCTATGAGTGACAATTTCAACAAACCCTCATCAATGTCAGCCAGCCAGATAATGTTACCATCTAACACATTTAGATCAGCAGCCATGGCAAAACAACAGTGCAAACACATCAGAGAAAAACAAATGTTAGGTTTGCGAGGCATAAAACTGCAAGGCAAAAATGATGATTCACAAATGCAATAATACTGGAAACAAAAGCACTGGACCGACGGGACAAATGACACATCAGAGTCATGCCAACATGAGCCAAATTTCTCAAACAACAGCGAATCAATTAAAAATAAAACCTGAAATATATCAACACATTATAAAAACAATAAAAAATAAAACTATGTAGTTAGCTAGCTGGCTTATAACATTTCAAAATAATGTCGCTAATTACATTAAAGACCTTTTGGGTATTTTTATATTTTGTAATTTTCATTTAATGACTTAATTATTGCAAAACTATAATAGGGTCAAACATATATCAAAATGTAACTCAACATTTAAATATGATTGACTAAATGTAATGCATTTCTATCTATCTATCTATCTATCTATCTATCTATGAATGACAATTTCAACAAACCCTCATCAATGTCAGCCAGCCAGATAATGTTACCATCTAACACATTTAGATCAGCAGCCATGGCAAAACAACAGTGCAAACACATCAGAGAAAAACAAATGTTAGGTTTGCGAGGCATAAAACTGCAAGGCAAAAATGATGATTCACAAATGCAATAATACTGGAAACAAAAGCACTGGACCGACGGGACAAATGACACATCAGAGTCATGCCAACATGAGCCAAATTTCTCAAACAACAGCGAATCAATTAAAAATAAAACCTGAAATATATCAACACATTATAAAAACAATAAAAAATAAAACTATGTAGTTAGCTAGCTGGCTTATAACATTTCAAAATAATGTAGCTAATTACATTAAAGACCTTTTGGGTATTTTTATATTTTGTAATTTTCATTTAATGAAATTTCATATCATTATAATATCTTTCTGTGATTTGACTTAGCCAGCTAATTAACTAGCTA
This sequence comes from Sinocyclocheilus grahami, assembly GCF_001515645.1. Lineage (NCBI taxonomy): Eukaryota > Metazoa > Chordata > Actinopteri > Cypriniformes > Cyprinidae > Sinocyclocheilus > Sinocyclocheilus grahami. The sequence goes on from NW_015505896.1 coordinate 491,965, forward strand.
GCTAACTACATTTTTAGGAAAGAATGGGAACACAATCCTAAAAGTTAAACAAGGACAATATCATAACTCACTTGACTCTGTGGTGTATTGTATATGCACTCCAAATTATACTGTCATTTTGCCATTTACAACCTCGCCTTATGTCTTTTCAAAACATGTTTCTTTGTTTTTTTTCCTTGTGGCTGCAGGTGAGATAATGTTGTGACTGGTGATAAAGTCAGCCAATCAAAATTCAGCCCCTCCCCGTCTCTGATTGGCTGAAAGTATGACACACATTCTGGGTGTGCCTAACAAACTTTGTCATGTTTGGTTTTGCTGGTTAGCAATGGACCAGTTAGGCCTATATGCAAACATTTTCTCTATTCACTGCAATTCATAAGTAGCCATATATTCTGACAATGTTTTATTTATTATTATTGCAAGCATCATATAAATAATACAATTTCATTGTATTATAGTAGCTGCTTTGGAAGTGTTTATGTATGTATGTTTTATTTATTATGCACAGAATTCTATGCAAAAGTGGTCATCATTCTGTTTGCTCAGAATTACTTATTCTTTGCAGGGCAATTCATTTTTTTACAAAACTGAGCTCATGTACAGCACATGTGAAATACCTTTTTGTGCACTATGCAATTTTCACATATCAAAATGTATGAAAAAAAAGCTAAATAAATAAAGGGGGAAAAAATAATAAAAAGGTAATTGCAACTTTTTATCTCACAATTGTGACATTTTTTTCCTCACTAATCTTAAAAAAAAAAGCTTTGAGACATAAAACTTACAATTATGAGAAAATAAATCTGAATTGTGAGATATAACCTTAGAATTCTGACTTTTTTCCCCCTTTTTTTCTGATGTTTAGGCCTATATCTCTAAATTCTAACTTTATTCTCAGAATTACAAGTTTATATCAAACAATTCTTAATTTATGACTCTCAATTCTGACTTTATATCTTGCAATTCTAACTTTTTTTCTCAGAATTGTGAGTTTATATCTTCCAATTGTCTGTGGTTTTCTGTGTTAGTTTTCCTGTGACCAAGGCTGTGTCCGAAAACCTAGGCAGCTGACTTGCTGCCTCGCTGCCCTATCAGGCAATGACTTTTGCACGTTTTTGCACGAAGGCACCTCATGAATCTGATTTTGGACAGGCTTCTGAGTCAGCGTAACGATTTAATGATCTACAACAAAATAGAATGAGGTTTGGTGATAACTAAACACATATTTAATTACTATAATACTGATTTCTCACTAGAACTAGCATCAAAAGTGCAAAAAGTTAGTCAGAAATATACATTTACACACAAACTGACCACCAAACGCAACTTTCAGGTGCCATCTTTATGTTTTAGCTCAACCATCATGGAATGGAACGCACAGGATTGTGGGATATCAAAGGCAGAGAAGGACGTCTATGCTGCCTTCAAAAATCGATCAGATGAAGGTAGAGACAGGAAGTAAAGCTAACTTTGGATTCGGACGTGCCTTGGTGCCTTCCTACCTTGGAATGCATCCTCCGAAGGCAGCATTTTAGAGCTTTTGGACGCAGCCCAAATTTTTCTCAGTATGTTTGATTATGTCATTCTGTTCACCGGTGTTGATTAGTTATCTTGTTTGTCTCTCTTCATTTAAGCCCTGTGTTCTCTTGAGTTCCTTTGTTCTGTAGTGTTAATGTTTCATGTTGGTTGTGCTGCATTTTCCCTGAGTTTCTCCGGTGTTTCTTATGTGAATTTATTAAAAGACTGTTATTTGTATTTCTCCGTCATCTTGCGCTCCTTACAGAGCATACCTGTCAACCCTCCCGTTTTTCCTGGGATTCTCCTGTATTTTACCATTCTATCCCGCTATCATCCCGTTTAAATATTTTCCCTTATTTCTCCCGTATTTTTAATCTTTCTATAAAAAAGTCCCACTGGGCATATTTTATATGTTTGTTACATTCGCCTCCGGTAAAACTCCCGTAATTTGTACGGCCCAAACCTCATTATATGAATAATCACGTCAACAAATGCCAAGGTTGCCCAGTTGCCAGATCTTGTATGAAACGCATCCTTCTCACACAATCAACACATACAAATTTCAACCCATTTGTCCCCTCAACTTGCCAACCTACAACACTGATGCGTAGCCTACCGCGAGAAGGAAAGGCCACTGGTAGAAATGGGACGGGAGGAGAAGACTCAGGTGGTGCTCCGGTGAAAAAAACTAATACATATGTAAATTGAGATATAGCTACACTTCAAGAGGCTATTGTTTAATTGATTAAATATGAGCTCTGCAAGTTGCAAAATCAGGTGCTGCGTTGCTTTGTTTACTGCGGTTACCGGCAGAGGCGGAGAGTAGTGAAGTATTTTTACTTTACTCAAGTAAATGTAAAAAGTATCTGCAGTTTATCAGAGTTTTTCTCTTTGGAAAACTTTACTTCACTACATTCCAAAGCATAATGTAATACTTTTTACTGCACTTAATTTCATAAATAAAAGTTGTTGTTTGTTTTACCTTTAATACTTAAGAACATTAAAAATTTAGTACTTTCTTGTACTCAAGTAAATCTTTGAATTACTTTTACTTGAGTAAAAGTAAGAAAGTAATAGATTTCTAATGTAATTAAGTATTAAATGATATTTAATATGAAACGTAGTGCAGTAAAAAGTACAATATTATGCTTCGGAATGTTGTGAAGTAAAGTTTTCTAAAGAAAAACACTGATAAAAGTACAGACATCTGAAAAGTACTTTTACAGCAGAGTAAAAATACTTCCCTACTGTCCGACTGAGGGTTTGTTGAAATTGTCATTCATAGATAGATTGATATATTCGAAGAGAGAATGAATTTGAATTTTTCAATAAGCCCTTCTGCTTTTTGTTTTAGTCCAAAGCCAAAAGCAACCTTATTTTTACACAGAAAACACGCAGTTGATATACACACAGTTTAAATAATTGTCTGATAATAATTGTTTAAATTAATATAATAAATGATAAGATAATAAGATAATATAATAATTTATACTTTTGCCCCACCCCATTATACCACCCCTATGTATATCTGGCAATTTATATCTCTCAGTTCTGAGTTTATATCTCACAATTCTGAGAAAGTCCAAATTACCTTTATTTATTTATTTTGAATTATGTGGCTGAAATGGGCTTCCATAGTAAAGCCATGCTGTTGGCTACAAGGGAAAAAATCCAGGTCACTTGAACCATCAGACCACATGCAGGTTTTGCAGTATGTGGCCAGGTGGCAGATGCATCAGGTGACCTGATGTTGCCCCTTTTACTCTCAGGCTATAAGCTCCTTTTTAATGAGCTAATAATGCATCCTCCAGAGTGGATGCAGCTTTTCAGTGCACGCATTTCGATAAATAACAGTTAACACCATGCGTTTGAGCCCATAAAAAAATCATTGGAGGTCAAACAAACAGCAGAACAAATAGCACATTCATCATTATCAGTGGATAATCCAGCGGGCTGCACTACCAACTACTGGTGCACATGCACGGGAATGTATAAAATACACAAACAAAACATTTTTGCCTGGAAATTGCTCTTTGAGTTTGAATTATAAGACAGATGAGTTTGGCCTCAAGTCTGTGTCTGATATGGAAAAACATTCATCAAAGGAAGACCGGAGAAACGGCATCTATTATGGTGCAATAGACTTCTGCGAAGTTTGCTCCCACTCCTAGTTCCACTTTCTTCCGAGGATCATAAAAATCTTGCACGTCATTGCATCATAAGAACAAATATCACAGAGCGTAACCGTAAGCGACATTTATATTCAAATTCAAAAATAATCTCCTCAGGTAAAACAAGGGAACTTAGACTGAGGCTCAATTGTGAGTGTATATATATATAATTCAACATTTTACCACACATCCCACAGTCAAATTCAATAAGCAATCAGTAAATTTGTCAATCAGTACAAAGAGGTTAAATAATTTTTATATCAAATTAACAGTTAAAAACATGAAAAAATCATTAATTTGTAAATAGTTTTATCGACCGGCATTTCAGAGACTATCATGAACTATTTAAGATTGTATGTTGCTAGCTCCACAAATAAAACAGTGCTTGTGCACGAGCGTAAATAAAATATAACTCTATGTTCCTAATGGGATTGAAAGCCCACAAGTTAAATTTTCCAATCTGGGTAGATTAATTTGTGTGATACGCTGGATCAGGAAGAATTACTGCAAGAGTGATTTGATTATGGTAAAGGGGAAAAAAATCAAAATCTTACATTGTTTATTGATATGCCTATTATATTTATGAGGCTCCATAAATAAAGCATAGGATTCATGCCAGGACAGACGCAGTCATGGCCGGTTCTCATGGAAAGTGATGAGAAATATGCCCCATCTGCTCACCGCTGTCCTCATCAGACATTAATTGCATGACCCAGAACTATGTGCAGTCCAGCTCTTCTTAAAGTGCTTTGACAGGTTAGCACAAGTGAGTTGAAGTTGCTCCAGACTTTGCATGAGTGATTGAAATCAAGCACTTTAAAAGTTTAATGCAACCAGGAACATGTCTGGACGGATTATCCACATTTGACAAGTGTGTCCATGTTAATGCATTTTCTATCAATTACCCGCCAAAGCTTTTAAAATTCATTAAAGGATGGAACATTTTTGGTTAATGCGATTGTAAATGCAGTCTGGCTATATCCAGATACAATATAAATTAAACTCATATCAATGTTATAAAAGACAGTGTAGAAGAAGAAAGAAAGGTCAACAGCATAATGCTGCATTCAAATGCAAGCATTATATTAGTAGTTTAACCCTGTAAAACCTGACAAATTAAATAATGTCAGAAACAAACAACAAACAAACAAAAATCTAAAATAATTTTGCATGTTTATTATGGCTCATGTAGTATGATATATGAATATGCAGCTCATACTCGAGGAGGAAAAACACCTTCATTTTATTCAGTAGTTCTAAAACATAATGCAATGCAATAAAATGATGATTAAGAGATGATCAAATAAACCTTCCTTAAAAGCCTGTGATGATTATAGATTTGATACTCACATTTGAACAAGAGTTTTTTGAAAAAATGATGCATGGATAATCAAGTAAACCTAAGTTGCTTCAGTCCAGTAATTATTCAAAAATATCATTAACAAAATGTACATATCAAATATGATACAGTAGGCTTTATAGAGTTAGTTTTACTGAGTTCAGCTGAATCTGTGCTGTATGATCTGAACTGCAAATGCCATTATTTGACTGTCATATCATTGACATATGTATGCTTTGCAAGTTATTTTCTTGCTGTCAATCACTAATGTTAGAGCTGTCAACCTCTCTCAGGTGATGAAAATAGCAGACAAAAGAGGTACTGTGTGATTGCAGAGTGAGACAAAAATTAAGCGTTAGCGTTAGTTCTGGCAGGTCACGTGAGTCAAGCTTGCATCAGCTGATTCTCAGTTGATCACATCTACCTATAGGAATACGACACCTATCGCGGCATTCCTATATAAGCTATATTCAGTATTATTCTGCAGCTTTTCAGCTTGCTCAGGAGCAAATTACCCTCCTCCATCCCCAGCTCCTCCTTTCGCCACAGTCAGGACTTGGCTTTCTGATATTCCTTGCTAATCAGACTCCTTTATCTTGAATAAAGTGTTACACTTAAACATCATTAAGTACATTAATGATATCTGCCTTCTTCTGCTCTGTTAACCCTAGGGGGGTTATTATTGCTGCTCTCCCTGCTCATTCATGACAGGCTGCATTGATGGGCAGGGAGGTTTTTGCCCCCCAGAACTATGTGCAGTCCAGCTCTTCTTAAAGTGCTTTGACAGGTTAGCACAAGTGAGTTGAAGTTGCTCCAGACTTTGCATGAGTGATTGAAATCAAGCACTTTAAAAGTTTAATGCAACCAGGAACATGTCTGGACGGATTATCCACATTTGACAAGTGTGTCCATGTTAATGCATTTTCTATCAATTACCCGCCAAAGCTTTTAAAATTCATTAAAGGATGGAACATTTTTGGTTAATGCGATTGTAAATGCAGTCTGGCTATATCCAGATACAATATAAATTAAACTCATATCAATGTTATAAAAGACAGTGTAGAAGAAGAAAGAAAGGTCAACAGCATAATGCTGCATTCAAATGCAAGCATTATATTAGTAGTTTAACCCTGTACAACCTGACAAATTAAATAATGTCAGAAACAAACAACAAACAAACAAAAATCTAAAATAATTTTGCATGTTTATTATGGCTCATGTAGTATGATATATGAATATGCAGCTCATACTCGAGGAGGAAAAACACCTTCATTTTATTCAGTAGTTCTAAAACATAATGCAATGCAATAAAATGATGATTAAGAGATGATCAAATAAACCTTCCTTAAAAGCCTGTGATGATTATAGATTTGATACTCACATTTGAACAAGAGTTTTTTGAAAAAATGATGCATGGATAATCAAGTAAACCTAAGTTGCTTCAGTCCAGTAATTATTCAAAAATATCATTAACAAAATGTACATATCAAATATGATACAGTAGGCTTTATAGAGTTAGTTTTACTGAGTTCAGCTGAATCTGTGCTGTATGATCTGAACTGCAAATGCCATTATTTGACTGTCATATCATTGACATATGTATGCTTTGCAAGTTATTTTCTTGCTGTCAATCACTAATGTTAGAGCTGTCAACCTCTCTCAGGTGATGAAAATAGCAGACAAAAGAGGTACTGTGTGATTGCAGAGTGAGACAAAAATTAAGCGTTAGCGTTAGTTCTGGCAGGTCACGTGAGTCAAGCTTGCATCAGCTGATTCTCAGTTGATCACATCTACCTATAGGAATACGACACCTATCGCGGCATTCCTATATAAGCTATATTCAGTATTATTCTGCAGCTTTTCAGCTTGCTCAGGAGCAAATTACCCTCCTCCATCCCCAGCTCCTCCTTTCGCCACAGTCAGGACTTGGCTTTCTGATATTCCTTGCTAATCAGACTCCTTTATCTTGAATAAAGTGTTACACTTAAACATCATTAAGTACATTAATGATATCTGCCTTCTTCTGCTCTGTTAACCCTAGGGGGGTTATTATTGCTGCTCTCCCTGCTCATTCATGACAGGCTGCATTGATGGGCAGGGAGGGTTTTGCCCAGAACAGAACCATACCGCAAAACCAAACTTTATGCTAAGTATCTATCATTTTGACGATAGTGGTCCTGACAGAACTGCTGTTAAGTGTTTGAGGAGGAGAAAGAAGGGGGGGAAAAACGGACTTTTGGAGTTTTTGGCTGCACATCTGAGAGGATGGAAACAGCAGGAGGCATCCCAAATGGTTCAGAATGCAAATTAAATCCTTAGAAATGAGGCATAAAAAGTGTTACTATTTTATCCTTGTTGAAAATGTTATTTTTTAGTGAATATTTTATCATGTCAAGTTCATTTTAGTCTGACTGAGATAATTTTAGTTGACAAAAATAGCATTAAGGTCGATGACAATGTGCACAATGATGGAACAGTGTGTTAAACTTAACTAAATATTTTAAACATTATGAAAAACTTATATACACATTTATTCAGGTACACTTAGTGATCATATAAAAGATTTATGAACATAGGATATGACGTGAAAAGAGTCCCTGTGAGAGCTGAAGCTTATGTTCATGATGTAAACATTATTGTTTCTGTGTGGTAGACTGTTTATGATATTGCATTACATGCAGCATGTTTTACTAGCACATAATATACTGTAACTTCCCCTACATCACTTTCTAAATATTTATATATAACACTTTACAGAATGGTCCATTAGTTAACATTAATTAATGCAATAACTAACAATGAGCGATACAATTGTTACACTAGTTATTCATATTTGTCAACATTTTAATAATGTATTAGTACATGTTGAAGATTAATAAATGCTTTCAGACAAAAAAAAAAGCAATGGTGATTGCGTGTCGCACAACTCTGACTGAAATTCAATGACGTCAAGACTGTAATATGATTGGTTATGAAGGCACACGTGATCCAAGTTGACTCTTATGCCTCCTCCAATAGTAAGTAAAATAGTAATACAGACCCTCTCATACTGATAAGATTTTAAAGGTAACATATCATGAAAATCTGTCTTTTCCAGGTTTTAAGTGCTATAATTAGGTCCCCAGTGCATCTACCAACCAAGGAAATGTGAAAAAGATTAACCCAGTAACTTTTTCTGCAAACGTCTGAGAAAACGAGCACGTCTGATTTCACTCCCTTGGTGACGTGGCAAAGGGATCTCATTATAATATTACCGCCCCTTAATCTGTAAGTTTCCACCCACTGCGCCGTCATTTGATTTTGCAAAGATAAATAATAAATGCTTGAAATTATATTGCTTATTGATAGTTCATATTAGTTAATGCATTTACTAATGTTAAAGTGTTGCCATTCTCATCATCAGTTTAATTAAAATGATCACTTTGTTGATTCAGGAACATGTCCTACTTGCCTCAATGTATATGGCTAAGGTCACAATGACTTTATTTCTACGTGTGTCCCATTTTCCTCACTGTTTTATGTTCCGTAATTGGAAGAAATATGAAAGTATGCTCTGCTCCAGCATAAGCAATCTCCATACTGAGAGAGAGAGAACAAGAACAAGCTGGAACGTGTCTCTTGGGAGACGGCGACAACCAGCTGTGCGCTACATAATGGTGGAGAGCAGTTTCCGACTCCCACAATTAACACTGTTTAATTAAGGTGGGCCGCTCCTGCAGTCTGAGGAGGGTGCCATTAGTAGGGTGGAGAGGAGAGGACTCAGGAGAGACAGAGCTGAGAGCGGAAACCATCTGCTGTGTTGGTTTAGCTGAAGCTCAGAGTAGGTTTTCAGTGCTAGTTGAGGTTTTTTTTTTCTTCTTCTTCTTTCGGTACTGTACAAAACCATAGAGCAGGATTAGAAACACTTTCACTGTGTTTGCACTCATTTTCTTGGCCATTAACGAGACGTTATCATTAGTGAGAAAGTGTTATGTGACAAGTGTGTTTTTTTTATATCCTGCTAATTTGTCACCCGATGGTATATGAGGTAATTGAAACGCACAAGGGAATATTTGCAGGAACTAACGACAGGCTTCACACATGTTTGTGCTGGGTAAACAGGAGTATGCTGTTGAAGATTGTCTAGAGTTGAAGACTTAGAGAAAGTGTTACAATAAGTGGATAATGGGCTGGAAACACAAAGGCTGTAGATCTTGCAGAGGCAGATTTTTGATTATTGCCATAAATTCTGCTTCATGTCGCAGTGTACTGTATCCTGGCCAAAATACACCCGGTTGGACAGGAAAAGGCTTTAGTGACATGCAAAGCAGCCAATCACAGTTTGTCAGAACCCTGCATAAAAAGAGCCTCAAGACAACCTGTTCCCATACTTTGTGTTCAATGAATTGCACTGATTAATGGCCAGTGAATATTTTGGTATGAGCTTTGTAGTCATATGCGATGCGAAAATGAGAAATGATCTCTCTCTCCCTCTATTATATATATATATATATATATATATATATATATATATATGCAGTTTTATTTTAAATAGTATGCAGCGGTATTTTATTATCACTGAGAAATAATTATAGTTTTCATTTTTTATTAATATATATATTTTTTTCATTTTAATATAAGTTAAAGTTTTAGTGATTTTGTTGTGTTTTTGTAATTTTTAGAATTGTATTTTGTCTATAGTGTTTTCTTTTTTCAGTTTTAGCTTTAGTTAATTTACATCAGGATACCCAAAGTTTTATCATCACCCTGCTCACCTGAAGAATAGAAAATAAGATATTTCAGAGAACATTGTAGTCCAAACAACATTAGGCCCCATTGACTTTCATTGTATAGAAAAAAACATATATTTTCTGTGTTATACAAGAAAGAAACCTGCACAGATTTGCAATGACATTGAAAGGAAATGCATAGGGTGTGTGTACATGTAACCATGCAGCAAATACTGTACTGTAGCTCCCCTTCACAAAATCTTTCCAGAAAAAGCTAGAAAGCTCAGATCATTTCCCAGCTGAAACCAGTTCCCTCCTTCACTTCACTTTTCAATGAACACAATGTATTTTTTATGACACGCTGTTTTACTCAGTCTTCGGTGGGTCACATCAGATGATGGTTTAAAGTAAGAACAGCAGGTTGTTGTCCCTAGAAGGGCAACTAGGACATGGGCACGTTATTATGGAGAGCTGCCGGGTTGGAGGAGGAGTGTCACGTAAATGTTTAAGAATGATGACAAAAATTAGCCTATTCATCAAATTCTGACATACCTTTCCCCTTATTACCAAGTCCCATTTCAGCCCACGCCAATCACTTGCTGAAGGCAATTGAAATGTCTTTTGTCCTAATCGGGCTCATTCCAGATGCAAACCAGAGGCGGTGGGTATTAACATTCATTTTCCTTCCGGCATCCCAGTTTCAGAACATAAATGTGTTAGATGGCTTGATTGAGCCAGACAATGAATTTTCATCTGATGCTGGTTGACGTGTAATTTTGCTCTTTTTTTTTTTTTCTTCCCTTGTTTGATTACATCCATAACTAGTTCAAGACATCATCTTGACCAGTATGGATTGATATGATCAAGTGACTGTTATACGAAGGGCGTTTCAAGGTCAACATTGAACATCATTTTCTGCATATTAGACAGGTGGATCCAAACAGAATATGCAGCATGCATGAGCTGGACATCTGAAGCTATTGACCTGAGTAAATATAGTGTTAAGAAGTTCATTAGTGTGTACAAACGGTTAGATTCAATGGACCAGTTTCACAGGTTCATTTGAGTCATCACTCAATAGTGTTCACGTTCGAACATCTGTGATAGTGGCACCAAAAGGAATCGCAATCTATAGTCTGTCACAGAGAGGAAAACATAAGTGAATCATATTTTGTTCAGAGCTTACTTATTTTTTGGTGACATAAAACTACGGTCTGAAAAGTTTTAAAATATTACATACATTTATATAATTTAAAAAGGATTCTAACACTTTAATGTTTTTACAGTCCCCTGAAGTATTCATTATTTTCTGGCCTAGAAACAAACAAAAACCAAAAAACGAAAGCCATGTTTAGGATATAATATCCCAAGAAGTATGATTGCTGGCCTTGTAGGAGTTAGTAGATACATAGACAAACTTGTTCCCTTCAAGTTCAAATGATTCAGGGTCTCCTCAGTGTACACATATTTTCCTAATTTCCCCTAAAGTTCGGAAAAAAGAGATGTGGGTGGTTTAAGGAACTTAATTAGATACATTAAAAGTCCAAATGTGTTTTATTCCTAAAACATAAACTTTGACTGACTTTGTCAATTTTATATAAAAATGTACAGTATACTTGTGACCATGCTATTATCTGCAATAAATAATAGAGATCAATGTGTCAGTTAGAATAAATGAATGAACGAACAAACAAACAAAAAACAAGTGATCAATGGGTTTGAAGGAATGAGTGAACGCACGCACACACGAACTTGAGGATAAATAAATAAATAAATAAATAAATAAATAAATACAAATGTTTTAGGTCACCAAAATAATAGTGATCAATGTTTTTTGAGTGAGTAAGTGAGTGGATGAGTGAGTGAGTGAGTGAGTGAATGAAAAATGAATGAGTGAGTGAGTGTGACTGAGTGAGTGAGAGCGTGAGTGAGTGAGTGAAAGAATGATAGAATGAGTGAGTGAGTGAGTGAGTGAATGAGAGTGAATTAATGAAAGAATGAAAGAATGAGTGTGAGTGAGTGAGTGACTGAATGAGTGAGTGAGTGAGTGAGTGAATGAAAGAATGAGTGAGTGAGTGAGTGAGTGAGTGAGTGACTGAATGATTGAGTGAGTGAGTAAGTGAGTGAGTGAGTGAATGAAAAATGAATGAGTGAGTGAGTGTGATTGAGTGACTGAGAGCGTGAGTGAGTGAGTGAGTGAAAGAATGATAGAATGAGTGAGTGAGTGACTGAATGATTGAGTGAGTGAGTGAGTGAGTGAATGAATGAATGGAGCGAGTCAGTGAGTGAGTGAGTGAATGAATGAAAAATGAATGAGTGAGTGAGTGTGATTGAGTGAGTGAGAGCGTGAGTGAGTGAGTGAGTGAGTGAAAGAATGATAGAATGAGTGAGTGAGTGAGTGAATGAGAGTGAATTAATGAAAGAATGAGTGTGAGTGAGTGAGTGAGTGACTGAATGATTGAGTGAGTGAGTGAGTGAATGAATGAATGGAGCGAGTCAGTGAGTGAGTGAGTGAATGAAAAATGAATGAGTGAGTGAGTGTGATTGAGTGAGTGAGAGCGTGAGTGAGTGAGTGAGTGAGTGAGTGACTGAATGATTGAGTGAGTGAGTGAGTGAGTGAATGAAAGAATGAGTGAGTGTGAGTGAGTGAGTGAGTGAGTGACTGAATGATTGAGTGAGTGAGTAAGTGAGTGAGAGAGAGTGAATAAGTGAGTGAGTGAGTGAGTTTGTGTGTGTGTGTGTGTGTGCGTTAGTGAATGAATGAATGTATAAATAACTAAATAAATCAACGAACGAACACATGAATATGTTACGTCACCAAAACTAATAAAGATCAGTGTGTTGTTTTGAATGAATGAATGAAGGAATGAACAAACAAGCAAACAATGGGAGATTAAGATTTCTCTATGTTATCATCCGCCTAACAGCTTAACTCTTAAGCAGTTTTTGCTTTGGAAACTGGTTCAAGCAAATCACTAAAATAAGCCTGTTCAAAATAACAGTTGGTGTAGCATGTAACAAATGTTAGATGCAACATAAATAGCAATGTACGACATCTGTGTCACAAAAGACCCATGTCTTTGAGGTCTGAATTTGACATAATGCACCCACTGATCTTGCATGTCAACACCTCCACACTCAGAATCTCTCCACTCTCTCACTGCTATTGATTTCCTTCAGCACCTTGTCATCCTCATCTCTGTAGGACACTTCTCAGGGAGCTGTAGGGGGGCATTTGTCTTATTCATGAGAAGGACCCCACATTACAGAGAACAACCTCTCTTTGGGGCCTCGTTTCCGACCTACAGAAAATGCTGACCCATCCAAAAAGTTGGTAACATATGCTTCTCCTCATCCTCCTCTCCAGTGTACCTGCTGCCTGAGTCTGTTTCTTCAACCCATTGCCCTGGTTCCTCTCTGATTTCCCAGGACTTGGGTCTGGACATCTGCTAACAGATTCCCAAGCCTCTATAATACATCTGTGTATCACACACATTAGACTTTGGTTACAGTAGCTCTAGCTACTCATGGTCAGCTTCAGCAGAAACCAAATCTACACCATTACTTGGACAAATAGCATGGATGACAGTGTCCAGGTCTTGTACTTCCAGAGCCCAAATTAAGCAACCGCTAAACTAACTGACCTGTAAAAAATCTGAACAGTCTTTAAATGTCAACATGAAATCAATATTGACCCCATTTACACTCTTTATACATTGCTAGTCTTACTGTAAAAGATTCTCACATAAGTCTGAACTAGCGAGTTTATGTATGTTGGTGCAGTGCCAGTGGTTGTTTTGTAGGCAAACATCAGTACCTTGAATTTGATGCAAGCGGCTATTAGCAGCAGGTGCAAAATGATGAAGAGAGGTGTGATGTGGGCTTTCTTCAGCTCGCTGAAGACCACTCTCGCTGCTACATTCTGGATTGATAGTACATTGATAGCACAGGCCCGCCAAGAGAGCATTACAATAGCCCAGTCCGGAGAGAACAAGAGCTTGGACAAGAAGTTATGCGGCCTGCTCTGATAGGAAGGATCTAATCTTCCTAATGTTGTATAGGGCAAATTTTTGCATTTACCTATCATAGTTCTCTCACAACAATCCTCTCCGATTCTCCTCTGTCCTTTCTTGCCATCTTTCCATCTTTATCCTTGAGGAATGAAAATTTTATGGTTTCAGCTGTTGCCAGCTCACACCCCAGCTGCCGCCCCGGTGTCGCACAAGCCATCCTTAATCATTAAACAACCACAGCTTCCATTTAGTCTCATTTTGCATGTCTTTGATGTGAGTGAAGGTTCAGTTTAGGTGCCAGCACACATCTGCACTTGGATCTGCACGCACCTTCAAACACAGGGCCAGGAGTCTGATGGCGATGTGCCAGCAATTTACTTTCTTCTTGCTATTTTTTCATTAGGAAAAACCTAGTCCCACAGCAGGATTCTAGTGGACGGGTAAATGGATCAAACTGAAAATCCTGGAAGAGAATAGCAGCTTACTGTTTTGTAAACGTTAACAAAAATAAAAGTTATGGTAAAATATTTTCTGCTAAATACAATGTTACTGCAGTTTTTACTGCAAACAAACTGTGGTGTTAGCATCATTGTCATCAACACAAGCAATTATATGATGCATGATATATTTTTAATTTGAATTTTTTTTATGGTTTAAAAGTCGATACAAATATTTTGACAGACATTAGTTACAATACACTGAAAAATGTTGGTATACAAACAATTTTCCCTAAGAAATTGCTAGTAAATTTCACAAACATTCACAAAACATCAAATAACACTAAATGAAATATGAAATTTTGAAGTAAAAAAAGTTTAAATATAATATTCATATTTTATTCTATTTAAGCTTTATTTTAATTAACAACTATTTCAAGTTAGTTTAGGTTAACAACTAACTAAAATAGCACTGATCCTATATTATTAGGATGATGATGATTTATTTATTTAACTTCCAAACAATAACATAATGATTCCATATTTAATGCAATTAATAATTGCCATGCACCAGAGTGTTAAATAGAAAATTAAAAAGATAAATAACATAGCATTTTTTAGTCTTTGTTAATTTTAATAAGAGGTTCATCCAGAAATGTCAGTTTGATCCATTTGCCCCTTCACCAGAGCTGCTGTACATAATATAAACAAGCAAACAAAAAAGTTATCTTGGCATTTTAGGCTGTGTGTTATTCATTTTTTTTGTGTAATGAACTGTTGTATAAGAGCACTGAATATCAGTCATGACGTCCCACAGATAATGCTTAAATAAAGGTCTTCCTGAGGAACATTGACACATCTCTTCATTTATTCAGATCTCTTTTTAAAGTTTAAAGTTGCACTACCTCATGGGGTTACAGCTCAGTCTACCCAGCAGGCAATTATGAAAAATCTCTGTTTTACATGTTTTCTGTTTCTATGCCGCTCTCCAATAGCAGGACTCGGCTGAAGATAAAACCACAAGCTATGGTAAATGGGCCAAGGATAAAGACAGAGATAAACTCTATTTGATGACGAAAGCTCCAGATTCCTGCGGAGTCTCCTCATCTTCAGCAGGTGGGCTATTTTTGACTCGGCCCATACTGTTCAAGCTATAAAACACTTCTACAGAAAAAAAGAGCACACAGTGAGGCATAAAGCGAATAAGTGGATAAACAGATGGGTGACTGGATATTCTGATTAACCATTACTCTTTTGTTAGTGTTAATCCACAGCATGCGTTTTATGGTTGGCATTAAAGGTCAGTATGACGTCATTTGGTTGACACCTTTATCCAGAGTAGCTTACAATGCATTCAAGGCAATTTTCCATGTCCATTTTATCAGTTCTTGAGATCCCTGGAAATCAAACCAATAGCTTTGCAGTTGCTAGCAGCTTGCTTTACTGTTACAGTGTTCATAAACAAGTACAGTCAAAAGTTCGGGGTGGGTAAGATTTTGTAATGGTTTTGAAAATGGAAAAGTGGATATATAAGGCATATAAGGTTTCTGAGCATCTGTTTCATCCATAGATGCTGTTTCATCCACAGATACATGTATATCAAATGTTGTAGGAGATGGAAGGTTAATTACTGAGGGAGCACCAGTTCTCTCAGAAAGATTGACGTGACCACATTTTGTGCTCACGGCACAAACAAACGCTCAGCTCAAAGACAAACGTCTCTCGCAAGTTTGGTGAAATGAGTTCTAGCAGTTCACAACACACACACACACACACACACACACACACACACAGACAGTGTTTTAAAACACAATTTAATCAAGACGACTTTGCCTTGATTAAACTCTCTCAGAAGCTGCTGAGCCAGTCCGGTCTCTCCCCAGTTCATTTTCCTCTGTAGCATATGCTGGAAGGCTTGCTTTCCGGTTTGCTGTCTGTCTGCCCCCCAAACTTCCCCATCTTTCAATTCCTCCCTCTCTCTTTCATTCTCACACTACCAGTCATGGAGATGTGAGCCTGTCATTTGCACTTACTCCTTTAGAAAATGACAAAAACAGACATTTGCCACAGCCATTGGGTATCTCTGGCAGTCTGGAACATAATAAGGAAACAATAACTGTTTTCCTTTGTGAACTTCCAGCTGCCAGTATAGAAGTTTCAGAAATAGATGCATAGAACTGTTACGTGAAAAGCAGCAGACAGGAAAAAAAGTCAATTTCATGCTTTTTAGAGTCCTAAACAAATTAGGCACATATACATACAATAGCTATATAGCCAGATAGAATGAATTAATACATATACACACACACACACACACACACACACATATATATATATATATATATATATATATATATATATATATATATATATATTTGTTATACTAATTACATTATAATTATACAAATATTATAATTATAATACAATACAATTATAATTAATTTATAAAAAAAAAAAGGATTGGCAGTCAATAAAGAGTTACCTTTTCAGCCAGAGAGAAAAGGGAAAAAAAGGTTAAACAGGTAATTTTATGCCTTTAAGAGCCCTACAAAACCAAGGCACTGGTAAAACAACTACTACAATATGGTAAAAAAAAGATGATATACTTATAAATTATTGTATAAATTATATAACATGTATTTAATAATAATAATAATAATAATAATAAAGAATTATATTTCATTTATATATAATATTAATTAGGTGCTTGCAAAATTATATAACACAATTATATAATATATATTGATAATAATAAAGGAAAGGAAAGGAAAGGAAATTATTATTATTATTATTATTATTGATGTTTTTGTTGTTGTATTGCATCATTGGAAAAACAAACACACAAAAAAAATCTGAAT
Organism: Sinocyclocheilus grahami; assembly: GCF_001515645.1. Taxonomy (NCBI): domain Eukaryota; kingdom Metazoa; phylum Chordata; class Actinopteri; order Cypriniformes; family Cyprinidae; genus Sinocyclocheilus; species Sinocyclocheilus grahami. The sequence goes on from NW_015505896.1 coordinate 509,010, forward strand.
AACTGGATTTTCGAACGGCCATCAATGTAGAGGTTTCTTTTTTTTTTGCAGACAGATGATGTAGTTAAAACATTGACCAGCAAGGGCTAACTGGGTCAAGGTAACCAACTAAACCGGGGCTGTCCAAACTCGGTCCTGGAGGGTCGGTGTCCTGCAGAGTTTAGCTCCGATGAGTTTGGACAGCCCTGAACTAAACCTTGACCACTTGTTCTTCCAGAAGAGCCGGCCTACCAATGGGGGGGGGGAGCAAAGTACGGTTCCCATAGTTTCCCATTCAATTCAACGTGAAAGAATAAAAATACAATAATAATAATATTAATAATAATAATAATAATAAAGAATTATATTTCATTTATATATAATATTAATTAGGTGCTTCCAAAATTATATAACACAATTATATAATATATATTGATAATAATAAAGGAAAGGAAAGGAAAGGAAATTATTATTATTATTATTATTATTGATGTTTTTGTTGTTGTATTGCATCATTGGAAAAACAAACACACAAAAAAAATCTGAATAACTGGATTTTCGAACGGCCATCAATGTAGAGGTTTCTTTTTTTTGTTTTGCAGACAGATGATGTAGTTAAAACATTGACCAGCAAGGGCTAACTGGGTCAAGGTAACCAACTAAACCGGGGCTGTCCAAACTCGGTCCTGGAGGGTCGGTGTCCTGCAGAGTTTAGCTCCGATGAGTTTGGACAGCCCTGAACTAAACCTTGACCACTTGTTCTTCCAGAAGAGCCGGCCTACCAATGGGGGGGGGGAGCAAAGTACGGTTCCCATAGTTTCCCATTCAATTCAACGTGAAAGAATAAAGAAATAAAGAAATATCCAATAGACTTAGATTTGCCTATTTGAAATGTTTTTCACTTCAAACAAAGCAAAAAATCTAGGAGATTTGTATTTATAAATTTTTTTGCCACCAATGTAATAAAACCAACAAAGGACGGTCACTGCAGTGAATGCAAGCAGTTCAGGGACAAGCTGACAGGAGACTGTAGCAGACACATAGGAATTAGAATCAAACTTCCAAACACTTTGTGGCATTCTAGACCATCTGAAGGCTGTTCCAACCAAAGTAACCTCTGAAGGTAGAAACACGGGGAGGTCATGGGTTTGATTCCCATGAAGCACACATATTGTAAAGCGTACTTTGAATACACTGCAAGGCGCTATAGATAAAAGTGTCAGTCAAATGAATAAATGTACATACAAATGCAAGTCACTTCAGAGAAAAGCATCTGTTAAATGACTACTCACCAAGAATAATAATTGCAAAACAATAACTAACACAATAAGGATAAGTGGCCCGTCTCCAAATGAATCTCGTGTCTAACTGTCCATTTCATTCCAAGCACACATGGATTTATTTATCGTGTCACCTTAATGATGCTCTTCTAATTGAGACACCTGCTTGCTGTCAGACCCGAATCTACAGACAGAGTGCTTTTCATTTTCATGGTGCTTGATCTCAGAAACCTTTCATGTCTGGAGAAACAAGTCTCTTTTGACTCCGCCGCCACAATTCCCTGGACAAAGACCTTTCAAGTTTTAAAGTGTTGCCTTTCAAATAATAGTTTTTTTTTTTCAAAAGCCATCAGTCGTTATCGAATAAAATCCAGCTGATTTGCTGAGAGAGGAAGGTGCACTTTGATTTACCTGAACAGGTCAGTCGGTCGGTCGGACGGTCTGTAACTCTCTATCCAAGATCAAAAGATTTTATTTTTATTTTTTGATGTATGTGTATTTTTCATTCAATACTGTATTTTTGTTAGAAAATCAATTACAGACTGTTTATCTCTAAAACTGGTGATGCTGCACCAAATACTTTTTTTTTTGGAGAAACTATACATAATTAAAATCTTTCCACTTAACTAATTAAAAGGCTGTGAGCACACAGATGCACTCATCAGCAGCATGAAATTGCTTATTATTCACATGTAAACCGCTCTTAATATCAAGACAATATTTTTTCCATACTTGCCAAGCCAATTACCATTGACACTAATGACACAGGAACGCATGGTGTTGTGCCGTGGTTTTATTTAAAAAAAAATTTTTAATGATAATATTAAGCTTCTTAGTTGAGTAAACATTGTCTATCTGCAGTATTGTTGCTAATGGACACAAATCTGAGCTCTCAGAGGATTTCTGATCGAGTTATCCAATGTATAAAAGACATAAATTCCCTCAAATTATACCTTAATCTGCTTAAAAAGCAGGGATAACTTTACAAACATTTTAATACAAAATCAAGCATAGCGTTAGTTCTGGCAGGTCACATTAGTCAAGCTCGCATTAGCTGACTCTCAGCTGATCCCTATCTACCTATAGGAATACGACACCTATCTAAGCATTCATATATAAGGTCTCTCAGTATTATCAGCAGTTTTCGCATTGCTCAATAGCTAATTACCCTTCTCCATCCCCAGCTCCTCCTCTGTCAGTCAGGATTCAGCCTTCTGATTATCCTTTGAATCAGACTAATTCTAAAATGTGTACATAAAATTATTGAACTTTAACGATATCTGCAATACATTTATGTTGGTTCTGTTCTGTTTACCCTGGGGGGGTTATCGCTGCTCTCCCTGCTCTTATCCACGCTAGGCTGCATGGATGCACAGGGAGTTCTTGCCCAGAACAGAACCATACAGCCAATCCAAACTGTATGATAATTGTCAATCATCTTTGACGATAGTGGTCCTGACAGAAGTACCAGAACTTTAACAGAGTGTCATTTAAAAGGTGTCGATGTTAACCATGCATTTTGTAAAACATTGAGAAAAAAAAAATCCCCGTCACTTTCAGGAGCGCAACAATAAAAAAAATAAAAAGATCACACTGGGGATATAAACACACAAATTTCTTATAAAGCATATTATGTTTAGCCTGATGTTTGATGGATTTTCCTGCTAAACAGATTTATTTTCATGCACTACATCCTCATAGATGTAGTCGTAAACTGTGAGTTTGACCTCCCTGACTCGTGTTTTGCATTTGGACGTGTTTTGTATTAATACACAGACTTTCTCAGGAAAGGAAGGCCAAACGTGAATCATGATATTTCAAAGTTGCTGTTGCAAACAGAAAATAATTTGTGGGAAATGGTAATGTACATTGGTGCAAATAAATGTTGCCTCTCCCTGTGCTGCTGTAAGAAATTTATGTGTGATCGGCTGTGTTTCCAGTTTGTTGAGGTGATAATGTAAATTTCTATATGATTTTGAACATTATAAGAGGAAAATAACTTGTATAAATGTTAATAAAGTGCATTGTGTAATCTCAGACTTAATCTCAGATTTGATTTGATGGGATGGGGGGAAAGATCAGCTAAGACAATTTTGAGACCCAGAAAAAGGGTAACTCTTAATAATAACTTTCATTAATAAATCATTAATAAACATTATATAATGCTTAATGGATCATTAGTTAATATATATATAGTAATGTACATTGGTGCAAATAAATGTTGCCTCTCCCTGTGCTGCTGTAAGAAATTTATGTGTGATCGGCTGTGTTTCCAGTTTGTTGAGGTGATAATGTAAATTTCTATATGATTTTGAACATTATAAGAGGAAAATAACTTGTATAAATGTTAATAAAGTGCATTGTGTAATCTCAGATTTGATTTGATGGGATGGGGGGAAAAATCAGCTAAGACAATTTTGAGACCCAGAAAAAGGGTAACTCTTAATATATATATATATATATATATATATATTCATAGAGTTAGAAACGTGAGATAATGTACTTTTCAATGTTTGCTAATAAACTTATTATACATTAGATAATGTTCAAACAAATCATTATTTCATGTATGTTAAATTGTCATTAAACTTTCAGTTCCATATGATGAAGCACTTATTGAAAATCTACAAATGATTTTAACAGCTGTTATAAAATGATTAAAAGCTTGTGTTAATGCACAACACTTTTGCTGCTGTTGAGGTGGGATACGGGTAAGGCTAGGAACAGGTTTGGTGGTATGGGTAGGTTTAAGGGTTGGTTAAGAGGGTCAACAGTGTACAGGGGTCAATTTGATTATTATAAGGGGACACGATTCAATCTGTTTATATTACATTGTTTTGAAAAATTAACAAGTATGTTCTTTTAAAACATGATTTGTTTTCCCATTTACTTATGATTCAAGGACTATCCTGTTTAATGATACACTGAAGAGTAGTATACTAATGCGAGTGTTGAGGCAATAAAAATATTTTTTGCACCAAAATTTTAATCGGTTATGTCTTGAGCAAGCATTTAGCTAAACGTACACTGAAAAAAATTAATCTGGGTGGATGTAAATGTTACATAATTAAATCTGTGATATTAACAATAAAATGTTAAGTTTTTGTCTTTACATTCATATATCTAGTTTTGAATTAATCTGCATTTGTTCAAAATACAAGACAATGTGCATTTTTTTTCCTTTACAAAATGTATCTAAGTAATCCCAACCAATCTTCTTAGGTACACACACACACAACAAACAATAACCTTGTTTCATTTACTCAATATAAAATAATTACCCTACTTCCCTTCGTGTTTCGTTGGTCTGGTCTGGAAACCCGCATTCCAAATGAAGAGGAACACGCGGACTGAACAAGGTAAGAATAAAGTTACCAAAGTAAGGTTAGATGTTTGGTACATTACCATAGTCTTTAATTTTCGAAATGTTGTACAAAAAGGCTTTACATTTAATTTGAAGATAACGTTGTTGTACGTGGATTTACTTTTAATTGTAAAGTGACGATTGTTCGTGTAATTTGAAGCTAACGTTAGCATGCGGCTATGAAATAAGGCATGTAGTGTAAAAGCTAAGCACGTGGATTTTTAGAGTAGGTTAAAGGATAGCATCGTTTTTTTTCAAACTGGACCCCATTTCCCTATGTTTTTGTGTTTAAAAACTGATGGGAACAGCAATCTTTTAAATTGTTCCAACATTAAGCAAGACCGCTGCCGTCTTAATGGGCAATTGCGCACCTTCAATTTACGTCGTCAAAACTTGCTTGTTTTGCCACTGACTAGTGTCGCAAGCGTGAGGTATTGCTTTCCCGCTGCAGTCACACCACTCTCTGCGTCTGCTCTGTTCAGCGAGCAGCACCTTCCGTTGACGGGTAAGCAGTTGACATAGTGGTGAATGAGCTGCACATGTGAACGCAATGTTGCCATGGAACAGTCACTTATCTGATTCTCCTTTGTTTTATATTTAAATAATTTATTTGGTCCATTTTGATTTCTATTAATCTCGTGCACTTATCACTTATATTGCTCACTATCACAGGGCTTTAGTTAATTCCATTTTCCGAACTCTTTGAGCACGGATTAGGAGACGTGATGGCGTCATGAATATGCTAAATGACGCATGATGCCATCGAGCGACATTTAGTGACTTTTTGGACAGGCTTGAGATGAGTCCTGTACACTTCCTCGTTCTACACGTGAAACGAAAGTAATAAACACACGATTACGATAGTATATGGTTTGTGTGATTTTTGTGCGATTTTCATATCAATAATGGAATAATATTACAAGTGCAAATCAGGTGCATATTAGACTGCATATAAAAGGATAATGTATTTCAACAACATTATATGACTAAAATCCACATTTGATCGCGATCGTAAGTTAATACAAACACTCGATGGTGGTTTAAAGTGAGTTTTAAAGTAAAAGCATTATCATCTTTTAAATTGTGTTACCTTAATGCTAATTGTAGTTTTAATGCACTTCACGCCAGGAGCTATTCTATTCCACAAACTAATTTGCTAAAAAATACCTAGAATTGGCCTTTTTTAAATTATATATGTATTTTTTTAAAGTTGTAATTATTTAAAAAAGCGAAGGAAAAAATGTAGTGTTGATTGGCAAGCCATAATGCCAGAATAAAGCCCTAATAATGCGAATTTCAGAGCAGTTTCTGGTTAAACAAAAAGGATTTTACACTTTAACAGGTCTATCTCTGTAGAGATCCTTTCCATAATGTTGTCGGACACTTATAATAACAATCTGAACCTGTCAATTGCAAAAACAGCACTTTTAGTGCACTGTAATTGATGATGCACATTTGCCCTACACTGTAAAAAAAAATTATACATGTAGGCTACATTCAACAAACTAACCAGCTACTGTATAAAAAATAAAGTAAGAAATGTACAGAAGCACACAGGAGGCTGGATAAAGAGTGCAAATTACAATGGGATGTGCAATGTGTGCATATTGAGAGCGTGTAAATGTGCAATCAGATGTAGGTTCTCCTTGCAGAGAGTCATATAGAATTATTGCAGGTTGGAATGGCTGGCAGGAATAGGTAGGATTGACTTCCTGTATCGGTCCTTATTACAGCAGAGTTAGAGGAGCCTCCGACTGAAGACACTCTGCTGTCTGATCAGCAGGTCAACCACCTGCAGTGGTTGTGGAGAGACGAAAATGTAAAACTATGTTTAATTATAGTTATAGTTAAATTATTTGCTATAGTTTTGTTTTCTTGCATTGGTCAGTTACTAACCATAACACTATGCTCTTACCAGGTGATTCTCTTGACAAGTACACTGGATAAAAGGTATGTAACTTTCAATAAATTGGTTTATTGTAGTGAGGAAAGTGGGGGTAAAATTAATTAATTTGTAATGTGAATACATCATATGTTCCTGGCTGCTCAGAGTCTGCCATTACAATAGTTTCCATTGCCTTGGTAATTTATTTTTGTTGATCCCATGGTGGCAGTTGCATTAGCTAAAAGATACTTTATTAGTTTACTTCCACCATTTTAAAGTCACACATCTTCCTATTTAACATTCAAGCTGACGAGGCTGTGAGAATAAAAGCTGAACCTGACTGATTACCTGTGGAAAATATATAAGTATGTTTACCTGATGAGGCTGTCAGAAAAAAAAATGCTCATCTGATAACCTTATCAATGATGGCTTAATTGTTTATTGCATTCTTTTAATTCATCAGTTGCACACTCACCTGAACAATTGTATGCCTCAGAACAATGTGGCTCAATATTGTCATATTTGACCAATCTACCTATGTTCAGTTAGTGCCCCAAAGTGACACTTAAGAAGATGCTGGAATCTGTGTAATGCAAAGGCATACATAACATACATAAGTGTAAAAGTCAAGACACACACTCCAAATGCATAGTGCACACAGTTTTGTTTTAATATGTCCTAGGTGTTCAAAGTAATCCTTTGTAAAGTTCACAATTAAACAAATTTTGAATGAAAGTTGAATGTTTCCTGGACAGATGTGATTTTAGGGAATTTCAGGATGGACCGAGGCAATCAGTATGTAAGCAGGCAAAACAAATCTTGCCTTAACTTGTAGTGTTGTTTGGTTAAGATCACAAATGATTGACATAGTAAATAAATATATATTTTCTCTTTACATTTTTGAGGACCGATAAGCAGACAGAGAGGCAAATACAACTAAATGGAAGCTGATATTCTGACTGCTACCAGCATATGATGAATCTCGAAATTGAATTCAACCACCCTGAGATAGACCACCCAATTTGCTCCTCTTTCAGGGTCTGGATGTACTCAGATCTAGCATCTGGATTATATGGGATGGATTTGCAAGATTTGTTCCTTTGTTGCTCTTGAAACAAATTAACTTTTGAGGCACTAAAGATTAAGGCACAACCACTGTGAATTTCTTCCTTGTTTATATGTCGATTGCCCTTGCTCCTTCAAAACCTATAATGCCCTAAAATCACATTTGAGAAGGACACATTCAACTGACAAATTAACAACAGAAGTACTTTTTTTTTAAACTGTGAACTATGCACTTCTTGTTTCTCCACTGAGAAGGATTACTTCCGACATCTTGGAGTTCATCTTAAGAAAAATGAAACTGTGCACTGTGTCTTTAAAGACTTCGATTTTTACACAAATGTTTATGGAACATTTTCATCACACAGATCCCGACAGCACACAGCACAATCTTTGAGTGAATTTCGGGCACAAATTGTACACATAAGTATATAGATCAGTCAAATATTACAGATGGTATTGTTGAAGCACATTGTCCAGATGCATATAAGTGTCCGGGAACAGATGACTGTTCAGGAGAGTATGAAACGGAAGAATTGAAAGAGTATGAAATTGAACTGAAATTAGGCCACCTCCTGTTAAAATTAGAGAGCATTTACAATGTGCCAAACAAGTGCATTAATGAAGTTGTAGCAGAGCTCCAGTTTATATCCTCTTCATTGTCAGGTCCTGGCATAGAAAAGACCGTAAATGCATGTTTAAGGAGACATGACTGTGTGCTTGATGACCCAATCATCTCAGATTTAGTCAAGCAGTTGAGAGAGTCCAACCCTGTTAGCACAGCTTTAAGAGCGGATGGTCCGTTTGCCACATCTTACAAAAGACAGCAGTTTTTCAAGAAGAAATTTCATGTGGTTGAGCCTGTCGAATTCATTCTGAACCAGAAGGAAGGTCAAACCTTACAATATGTTCCCATTCTTCAGTTGTTGTCACAGATATTAAGTGTTAAAGACATACAGGAGAAAGCTTTCAACTATTCATGCACTACTCATCAAAGTCGGTACGAGTCATTTACTGATGGAACACATTTAAAAAAAAAACGCACTTTTATCTACTGAAGACATAACTCTTTCTCTCCTTCTCTACATTGATGATTTTGAAGTGTGCAATCCTTTGGGAACATCCCGAAAAAAGCACAAGATCACTGCAGTGTATTGGGTATTGGCAATGTGCAATCCTTTGGGAACATTCCGAAAAAAGCACAAGATCACTGCAGTGTATTGGGTATTGGCAATGTGCAATCCTTTGGGAACATCCTGAAAAAAGCACAAGATCACTGCAGTGTATTGGGTATTGGCAAATGTTCCACTACAATTTCGTGCAACACTTAAGTCAATTTATTTAGCTGTGCTTTGTAAGGCTGTCGATGTAAAGACGTATGGTTATGAGGCAGTGCTTGAGCCACTGTTAAAAGACATTGTTCATTTGGAAGAAGAAGGACTCTTTATTCCTTTGTTTGGCAAGAAAATCAAAGGCACAATAGTTAGTGTAGTAGCTGACAATTTAGGTGCCCATTCACTTGGTGGATTTTTGGAAAGCTTTTCTGGATCTCACGTCGGCAGGTTTTGTTTGGGAAAGCTGTCTGAATTTCAGGTAAAAGAAGTAAGGACTGGGACCTTCCAAGCAAGAATGAAGCAGGAACATTATTTTCATGGACAAGCAGCTTTAGAAAGTCTCACTCTCACTCACAGCTTTGGTGTCAAAAGGCAATGTGCCTTAACTAAGAAATTAAAATACTTTCATGTTTTGTCAGGGTATCCACCAGACTTGCTCCACAACCTATTTGAGGGAATAGTACCTTTGGAGTTGGCTTTGTGCCTTGATCTTCTGATAAAGAAAAAATGTTTTACTTTATTTCAACTGAATGACCTAATCAGACAGTTCCCCTACAAGTGGACTGACAAAGCTGACAGCCCACAGCCTATCCTGCTGAACTTTGCCACCCGGAAAAGCATAGGTGGAAACGCTCATGAAAATTGGAGCTTATTGCGACTGCTCCCCCTTATGATTGGTTTCAAAGTGCCAGAGAGTGAACCTGCATGGCATTTCTTAATGGATCTTAAAGACATTGTTGTGCTTGTGGTTTTTCCATTTCACACAGATGACACAATAAGATTCTTGGACATCAAGATATCCGAACACAGGCATAGATACTTCCAGGTTTTTCCAGAAGCAAAAGTTCTGCCAAAGCACCATTTTCTTGAGCATTATCCACAACTAATCAAGGCTTTTGGGCCGCTTGTAACTCTGTGGACCATGCGCTTTGAAGCGAAGCATAGTTTTTTCAAGCGAGTCGTTCGACAAACCAACTGTTTTCGCAACATTTTACTGTCTCTTGCTGTTAAGCATCAGTTCATGCTGGCTTACCATCTGCACGGTACAGATGTACACAAACCTTCCCTCAGTGTCTCAAATATGTCCACATTGCCTGTGGATGTCCTCAAGGAAAACATACAGGAAGCAGTGCAAAAAAATGTTTCCTGGAGAAACATGCATTCAGGTTGCCAATACAGTGACCTGCCATGGCACCACTTACTCGGTGGGAATGATTTTGCCGTATGGATCCACTGGAGGGCTTTCAAATTTTGTTGAACTGAATCTAATCCTTATTGTGCACAGCCGCCCTGTATTTGTTGTCAAGTGTCTACATTCATGGTACAGTGAGCACCTTAGGGCTTTTGAATTGGAATCCACAAGACAAGTGACAGTCCTTGAGCAACTGGAATTGACAGACTCTTATCCACTTGCAGCATACACTGTTGAGCAAAAGCGATTTGTCACCCTGAAGCGTCACATACCCATACAAGATTAGGTATTTATATACAGTATATATTGACATGTTTTCAATTGTTCCTAAATCCTCTATTTACTGTCATAATTTAAGTGTTTCACATTGCTATTAAATTTCACGGGATCTGAAACAAATGCAAAACAGTACCCGAAAATGTCACCCAGAGGCCTCCTTTACAATTGACCCATATCTAAATTCAGTTTTTAAACTTTTTGATTCTTTGCATGTCTAAATTCAATTTAACCAATGTCTTTTTTTCATACTACAGAATCATCATGTCTGCCAGACTCAGAGTCATACTGCAAGAAGAAATACTCAAGCTTTTCTTGCCCTCAGGAATACCTCAGACTGTAGAGGAATTGAAGCATATTGTACAAGAGACTTTTGCAATTGAACAAGATTTTAGTTTGCAGTTCCAGGACCAAGATTTTAATGGTCAGTTTTTTACTCTCCTTGAAACTGACGAAATAAAGGACAAAGACACCATCAAGGTGGTTCTTGCTGAACCAGTGATCACATTAACATTGCAGGATTCTTCAAATGATCAAGGAGTCCAGGAGAGCTTTGGTAGCATTTGCACTGAGTTATTGGAAGATGTTGGTTCCTGCTCCACTGCATCCAGTGATACCATAATTCTGTCTTCTCCAGGGAGAACCTCCTCCCTTCGTAATGTGCCTTGGCCAGCTCAGTTTGAAATAACTGCCTTCTCCCTTGACACTGAGCTCATTCTACAAGCAGCGAATTAAGCTAACAGAAAGGATGGAACCTTACTTTGCAATCCTGCAGTAAAATCCAACATTCTGGACAAATTAGCAGAGAGCATCTTTGTCTACACAGCCTATCCTTCAAGTGCACAAAGGGAGCAGGTTGCTGAAGCCCTGGTTATGAAACACCCATGTTTGAGGGACCCAGTATCCTTCAATGGTTTATGTAGTTGGCACAACAGCCTGAAGTACAAACTTGGAAATTACAGAGCAAAGGTGAAACACCTCGGAATACCAGAGCTAAATGTAATCTGTCTCAAGAGAAAGTTAGCTGCAGATAAAACTCCAGCAAAAAACTGGAAAAAAGCAAAGCAATCTGAGGTTAACTACCTGCCACCTCACGCTCAAGGCGAAACTGATGCATCCCTTGAAAAGGAGAGAGTAAAGCTTCTCTATGAGTACAAGAAGAGAGACAACAACAGAGTCATTAATGAGATGATGTCAAAAACCTTCTCATTGCGTCGTAAAGATGTGATCCAGAAACTACCTGTGATTGACTTAAATGCTCGATGGCCTGCCCTGTTTGAGTTTTCCCAGGTATGTAGAACATTTTAATACTTTTCTGATTACTTTTGGACTGCCAGTGCTTTGCCTGACAAGGTGGCAGTAGTGAAACTTGATGAGACTCTTGACATCATAAATGAGGCATGTACTTTTAATATTATAGCAGTTAGTTTAATGTTGTAACATTCTGATATCTGTACTGAAGATAATCTCATATTTAATATGTTTGTAGGACAACAACATTGAATCCCGAAGAGAAACTGTGATCAGAGGCCTCATTATCTACCTTGGTGAAAAGACGGAGGAGTTAATAAAGGACTACCAGGTAAAGAAAATATATTTCTGCCCTCTCACTTGTTATGAATGCATACTGAATGATTCTCAAATTTATTTCTTGATTTATGTATACATGGCTCTCTTCACAGAAATATTTTTAAATTCACACAAGATAGTTATTATAGTACAAAGTATACATCAATATATTCAAATTTACCACAGCAACCACGTAATCCCACCCAGATTTCTGTTTAGATGGAGAGTAAAGACCTATGTGCATTCTTTACATTATCAAACAAAAATTAGGTTTAATTCTCTCTGGTATGTTTCACAGGTTTGTGATGATGATGATGCTGCAGCCATCCAAGAGGACCTCACTTCATTTGTGCTCAACATCTTTGTGGTCAACAAAGCCAGGGAAGGAGGTCACAAGAAGCAAGCAGGAATAGCCATCGAGGGAACAGAGGTCTTTTTGGTATTCCCAGTGTAGCCCATGCTTGCACCTACCTAATGGGCCTTATTTATGCTTTGGAACTAAGCTATCCAAAGAAACTGAAATACGCATTCAAGGTTTTCCAGAAGATCTTCCTGGAGCTGGAGGACGTTAACAAAAAAATGTCCTCCAAAGTCCACGATCTCAAAGTCAACTTACTGGCCTAAAAGCCATACAGACATTGTTGAAGGTAGAG
>NW_015505896.1:522241-524564 GCF_001515645.1 Sinocyclocheilus grahami
CAAACAAAAATTAGGTTTAATTCTCTCTGGTATGTTTCACAGGTTTGTGATGACGATGATGCTGCAGCCATCCAAGAGGACCTCACTTCATTTGTGCTCAACATCTTTGTGGTCAACAAAGCCAGGGAAGGAGGTCACAAGAAGCAAGCAGGAATGGCTATCGAGGGAACAGAGGTCCTTTTTGGTATTCCCAGTGTAGCCCATGCTTGCACCTACATAATGGGCCTTATTTATGCTTTGGAACTAAGCTATCCAAAGAAACTGAAATACACGTTCAAGGTTTTCCAGAAGATCTTCCTGGAGCTGGAGGACGTTAACAAAAAAATGTCCTCCAAAGTCCACGATCTCAAAGTCAACTTACTGGCCTAAAAGCCATACAGACATTGTTGAAGGTAGAGGGTTTAAGTTAAGTCCCTCTGTTGAAGTTTAAAAGTTCAATTTCTCAGGTTCTCCTGATGCACTTTCTCGAGTTGAACTACTACATTTTCATATGGGGACCATGTTTGTGAGTCTGTTAATGTGCATTTGAAGGAAATATGACACTGAAGAAGTGAGAAACACGGGACTAAGGGAAAATATTTTGCACAATGTGAATTTATTGTAATTTTTTTGTGATTAAGCTACCTAAAGAAACTGAAATGCAGGCTTTCCAGATGATCTTCCTGGAGCAGGAGAATGGAAACCAGAAAAAAGTCCATGTTCTCAAAGTCAGCTTACTGGCCTAAAAGCCATACAGACATTGTTGAAGGTAGAGGGTCTGAGTTAGGTCCCTCTGTTAAAGATTTACAGTGCACTTTCTGAGGTTCTTTCAATGCACTTTAAAAAGTGAGAAACGTGACTCGTGGAAAAATATTTTGCTCTGAATTTATATCAGTAGAAACCCAAAGAAACTTCAATGTGGGTTTCTTAGAAGATCTACTCCATTTTCACAAGTGGATCATGTTTGTGAGCTTGTTGTTTTAAAGTCTTGAGAGCACGTTACTGTTACTGTTGAGGGACAAAAAACTAAATTGTATAGAAAATATTCTGTACAATGTAATTTTGTTTATTGAAAAAAGTCCTTACCGAAAGTGTTCAGTCATTTAAAATGTTTTGAAATTTGAAAGTTAAACATCCGGTTGGTAGGTTGAGACTGACAGATGTCCATTTAATATTATGGGCAACCCTTTGCCACAGCAGGCATATCTTGAGATGTATTGAGTGGATTAAGGTAAAATTGAAGTGCAATTTTCTAATGTACACGATGTCTTAATCTGTGAGGTGTGTGTGTGTATATATTTATTTATTTTATACTGACCCTGTCAGTTTTACTATCAAATGGCCAAAATGTCAGCTTTATGTAATGTAATAACTAGATTTCCATATTTGATTAATACATTCTACTAACATTCCGTTGACAAGTACCAGTGGTTAAATAGTAAATAATTAACTATTTGCATTTATACTTTCAGTAGAAATACTCAGTTGCTAATTAGAAAATTTGAGTACACGTAACTTAAAAATAAACTAACAAATTTGGAAAAACAAAGTAGATCCCACTTGAAATTTGGAACATGGAAATTAAAAAAATAAGTTGAATTCAATAAAAAATACACATTTAGAACTCTTAAAGGTATGTAGATCACACACACACAAAAATGACTAAAGAAATACTAAAATTAAGTTTACTTTGTGTAAACATTCTTTCAACAGACAGAAAAATTAAGTAGTTTTTACAAAGACTAATCTTGTTTGATCTACATAATAAATTTATGCAAAAAAATTCATCATATGTTTTAAGTAAATCGAGCAGAACATTTTTATCAGTGTAACCAGCAACCTTTCACACAAACCGTGTTACATTAGCTAATATGTTAGCATTAACATATTAGTAATCATTTATCAACATTTACAAATGATGAATAGTTTCAACTTTAGATTGGCTACTGCAAAACACATGAACAAATGATTAAGAAATGATTAGTAAATATTTGTGAATAGGGTAAATTCAGGTCTTCGGGACACTTTTTGCCATTGAGATGACTGCTCATAAAGGTATTAATGATTAGTAAACATTTGCAAATGATGAATATTTTCACTTTAGATTGGGTACTGCAAAAACATGAACAAATAATTAATAGATTATTTGTTAAGATGTGTAAATAGAGGTCTACACAACAAAGACCAACAAGTTATGAAGATCATATGAACTGAAATCTTACTGACATTTGTAAGCATTTGAATTTACATTAAATAATCATGTTAATCATTAATTAATGTTTAGTAAGTTCATTAGTAAACATTAACAAGAACATGATCTCATATTTCTAGCTATGTGAATATA
>NW_015505896.1:524782-532363 GCF_001515645.1 Sinocyclocheilus grahami
TGTCTTAATCTGTGAGGTGTGTGTGTGTATATATTTATTTATTTTATACTGACCCTGTCAGTTTTACTATCAAATGGCCAAAATGTCAGCTTTATGTAATGTAATAACTAGATTTCCATATTTGATGAGTACATTCTACTAACATTCCGTTGACAAGTACCAGTGGTTAAATAGTAAATAATTAACTATTTGCATTTATACTTTCAGTAGAAATACTCAGTTGCTAATTAGAAAATTTGAGTACACGTAACTTAAAAATAAACTAACAAATTTGGAAAAACAAAGTAGATCCCACTTGAAATTTGGAACATGGAAATTAAAAAAATAAGTTGAATTCAATAAAAAATACACATTTAGAACTCTTAAAGGTATGTAGATCACACACACACAAAAATGACTAAAGAAATACTAAAATTAAGTTTATTTTGTGTAAACATTCTTTCAACAGACAGAAAAATTAAGTAGTTTTTACAAAGACTAATCTTGTTTGATCTACATAATAAATTTATGCAAAAAAATTCATCATATGTTTTAAGTAAATCGAGCAGAACATTTTTATCAGTGTAACCAGCAACCTTTCACACAAACCGTGTTACATTAGCTAATATGTTAGCATTAACATATTAGTAATCATTTATCAACATTTACAAATGATGAATAGTTTCAACTTTAGATTGGCTACTGCAAAACACATGAACAAATGATTAAGAAATGATTAGTAAATATTTGTGAATAGGGTAAATTCAGGTCTTCGGGACACTTTTTGCCATTGAGATGACTGCTCATAAAGGTATTAATGATTAGTAAACATTTGCAAATGATGAATATTTTCACTTTAGATTGGGTACTGCAAAAACATGAACAAATAATTAATAGATTATTTGTTAAGATGTGTAAATAGAGGTCTACACAACAAAGACCAACAAGTTATGAAGATCATATGAACTGAAATCTTACTGACATTTGTAAGCATTTGAATTTACATTAAATAATCATGTTAATCATTAATTAATGTTTAGTAAGTTCATTAGTAAACATTAACAAGAACATGATCTCATATTTCTAGCTACCAGCCACGTTTCATCTTCAGTGCCCTTGCTGATGGAAGGAGGTTTTCACTCAAAATCTCACGATATATGGCCCCATTCATTCTTTCGTTTACACGGATCAGTCGTTCTGGTCCCTTTGCAGAAAAACAGCCCCAAAGCATGATGTTTCCACCCCCATGCTTCACAGTAGGTATGGTGTTCTTTGGATGCAACTCAGCATTCTTTCTCCTCAAGTTGAGTTTTTACCAAAAAGTTCTATTTTGGTTTCATCTGACCATATGACATTCTCCCAATCCTCTTCTGGATCATCCAAATGCTCTCTAGCAAACTTCAGACGGGCCTGGACATGTACTGGCTTAAGCAGGGGGACACGTCTGGCACTGCAGGATTTGAGTCCCTGGCGGTGCAGTGTGTTACTGATGGTAGCCTTTGTTACTTTGGTCCCAGCTCTCTGCAGGTCATTCACTAGGTCCCCCCGTGTGGTTGTGGGATTTTTGCTCACAGTTCTTGTGATCATTTTTACCCCACGGGGTGAGATCTTGCGTGGAGTCCCAGATCGAGGGAGATTATCAGTGGTGTTGTATGTCTTCCATTTTCTAATAATTGCTCCCACCGTTGATTTCTTCACACCAAGCTGCTTACTTATTGCAGATTCAGTCTTCCCAGCCTGGTGCGGGTCTACAATTTTGTTTCTGGTGTCCTTTGACAGCTCTTTGGTCTTGGCCATGGTGGAGTTTGGAGTGTGACTGTTTGAGGTTGTGGACAGGTGTCTTTTATACTGATAACAAGTTCAAACAGATGCCATTAATACAGGTAACGAGTGGAGGACAGAGGAGCCTCTTAAAGAAGAAGTTACAGGTCTGTGAGAGCCAGAAATCTTGCTTGTTTGTAGGTGACCAAATACTTATTTTACTGAGGAATTTACCAATTAATTTTTTTTAAATCCTACAATGTGATTTTCTGGATTTTCTTTTCTCATTTTGTCTCTCATAGTTGAGGTATACCTATGATGAAAATTACAGGCCCTTTTTAACTTTTTAAGTGGGAGAACTTGCACAATTGGTGGCTGACTAAATACTTTTTTGCCCCACTGTATATATATATATATATATATATATATGTTTGTTAATGATTTATAAAGGAAAGTTATAATAAAGTGTTACCAAAAAAAGAATAACCAAATCCATAAGTGTCACATGTTGGTGCTGTAAGGAGCACAAGACGATGGAGAATTCCAAATAGCAGTCCTTTAATAAATCCACAGGAGAAACTCAGCACAACCAACATCTAACATCAAACAATAACTGGTAAAGGACTGAACAGAACAGGGAGAACTTATACAGAAACTAAACGAGGGAACTAATGAGATGATTAACAAACACAGGTAAACAGAATAAACTAATCAGGGCAACTAAGGAAAACTAGGTCAATGAAAACAAAGACAGGAGAACAGGAACCCAAACAAAAGTTCATAACCATGACAATAAGATCTCTTGGTGCATAAAGAAGATCTATAAAGTTGCAAAGACTGAAGTCTCAAATCCAAAGAGATATTCTTTATAAAAGTTGAGAGTCAACCACGCCTACCTAAAACGGCTCGTTCTAACATGCCCCCACATATCTACGTCACGATGTGGGAAGATTTGCATAACACCGCCCAAATGTTCACGCAAAGAAAGAAGGCATAACTTTTATTCTCGCTGTAGTATTGTTGTTGCCGTGTGTTTCATTGTGAAAGTGAAACTACTTTGTTTGGCCTTCCAAAAGAGAACGATATCCAGCCTGGGATCATCACATGGGGTTGCCACAAGCCCACCCGCCTCCGCTCACTCTAGCCCCTGGCCTCCGCTCACTCTAGGCCGCCGTGTGTGACGCTGTGTTTCATTGTGAAAGCGAAACTACTTTGTTTGGCCTTCCAAAAGAGGACACGACTAGAAATTAGTGGTTAAGTTGTATTTACAACATTGTTCCAGAACACTTCAACCCAAATATTCAGATGTGTGCAGCATATTTTATGGAGGACTGTTTCCTGATCCTGGTAGAGTAGACTACAATGCCGGCAGTTCTGACTCACAGACTGTAAGTAAATTTTTTATATTTAAAGAATTGGCCACTGACGATTCAAACGCGTGTTTTGAGCAGTGTAGAGTAGCGCTTGTTTGTCATTTCTCCGATCACAAATGCAGACATGGTTTTATTTTTATGTGGCGCAATGCAACGCAACATGTAAAAAGACAGTATAAGTCATTATTTTCATCGCATTATTTATGTTTCATCGCTCTGGCCGGTACAAGGCATCACAATATGGTAAGGGGCGTAACATTTCCGTCACACGCTTGAGGTATTCGGCCAATCACAACACATTGGATAGCTGGCCAATCAGAGCACACCTCACTTTTCAGACCGATGAGCTTTGTAAAAATCGACTCGTTTCAGAAAGGCGGGGCATAGAGGAGAAACAATAATGTACAGTATGTGGAAAATAATGTGTTTTTTTAACCTTAAACCGCATAAACACATTTCATTACACCAAATACACAAAATAATGTTCTTTTTAGCAACATCATATGACCCCTTTAATATGATAAAATGTAATTTTTGCAAAACTTAAAAATGTTTGCTCATACAGAAATTTTAAATAAATAAATAAATAAATAAACAAACACTAAGAAATATTCACTGGAGGAAAAAATGGCAACTAGCCCCAGCCTTCCCAGTGTTAGGGCCACAAATGCAAATACTCATTGAGTCAAAGCAGCTTTACAGTGTTAAACAGGAAAACAGTTTGTCAATAATGCAAGAAGACAATAACAGAGTAATTTTTCCAGTTCAAATCAGTTCATTGATGATTCAGTGATGTCATCACCCAGTTCAGCTCTTCTCCAATAGTGTCTGTGCAATCAGTCAAGCGTCCCCAACTAAGCAAGCCAAAGGCGACAATGGCAAGGAACCAAAACTCCATCAGTGACAGAAATGGAGAAAAAACCTTGGGAGAAACCAGGGGCCAGTTCTCCTCTGGCCAGATGAAACCAGCATGGTGTGGTTTAATTCCAGTAATAAGTAATAAGTCTAAAAAAGCATTACATGAGTATTAAACATTTTACATTCAAATAGAAACATTTGGTTAATGCAATTTAATATACATTCTTATTTGAATGCGCAAGCATCTGTATTGCATCTGATTTGTAAAAAATGCTAAATGTTTATAAATTACTTATTCAATGTGTGATCACTGCGCTCAACCAATACTTAGGGTGCGTAGACCAGTAAAAATCATAATTACTTAAAATGAAATGAAATGATTTTCTGGATTTTTTTTTTCTCATTTTGTCTCTCATAGTTGAGGTACACCTATGATGAAAATTACAGGCCTCTCTCATCTTTTTAAGTGGGAGAACTTGCACAGTTGGTGGCTGACTAAATACTTTTTTTCCCCACTGTATAAACTTAATCTATGTTTTATTTTTTTTTAATTGCAAAATTTGTATTTTATTAAGTCTATAAGTCAGTGTGGATCCTGCTTTCTTTATTTGAAGTAAATTACTTCCTAATGATTCTCTTTTTAATTCTGTTTTATTACATCAATCATTCATCCACTTGGATTCTGGATTCTTATTCGCATATTTGCTCAGAAGGGAAGACAGTCCTCAAACAAACTCATCTTGAGAGCAGATGGTGGTGAACACCTGGATGATCCATGGAGACAAACCCTCAGCTTATTCCTTCAGCTGCTTCTGATGTTCCCTTTACAATAATAGAGATCTTCCGTGATGTTTGACATCCCAGCGCTGCGTGCAGGGAGCATTTGGATTACAGTATGCTTTTAAGGATCCCGGCACGCTCCACAGCAAGCTCTTTTTTCCCTGTGATCTCTCCAGGAAAGAGCGCAGATCTTACAGCGGGGCTTTACCACACGCGGCGGATATGGCTGGGAGGTCATTTTAGAAGTGTTTAGGCTGAGGACTGCAGCTGTTTGCACTTCAGACAGCATAATGTTAGCGGGAGCTTAGCAGCTAAAGATCAAGGCTAATACCCAAAGGCCCTGGGTTAAAACGCTAGAAGGTCTGATATCACGAACCTCACAGCACAGCCATGAAAAGGTCTGAGGCATATTTACACAAAGACAGCAACTGACGGACTTCTACGCAATTTTTGGGAGTCAGAGAGTAAGTTTCATTTAGTAGCATACCACTGTTCAGACGTTTGGGGTCGGTAAGATTTTTTATGTTTTGAAAGAAGTTTCTTATGATCGTCAAGACTTTATTTGATAAAACAACAGTAAAACAATAATATTGTGAAATATTTTTACAATTTAAAACAACAGTTTTATATTTGAAAATGTTTTAAAATGAGAGTTGGGGTGGGTTCTAAATTTACACAGTTGCTGTTTGTTTTATATTACTATTCCCAGAAGAAAATTCAATACAGAGTTCTTAACAAAAAAAAGAAAAGAAAATATTTTAAAATGTAATTTATTCCTGTGATGCAAAGCTGAATTTTGAGCATCATTACTCCAGTCTTCAGTGTCACATGATCCTTCAGAAATCATTATTATATGCTGATTTGCTGCTCAAGAAACATTTATTATTATTATCAGTGTTCAAATCAATGTTGAGCTGATTAATATATTTGCAGAATACATATATATATATATTTTTTGTAACATTATATATGTCTTTACTCTTACTTTTGATGAATTTAATATCTTAAAATAAAAGCAATAATAATAAAAAGTCATATTGATCCCAAACAGTTGAACAAATATACATTGACAATAATAAGAAATGTTTCTTGAGCAGCACATCAGTGTATTATAATGAATCTTGAAGGATCATGTGACACTGAAGACTGGAGTAATGATGCTGAAAATTCAGCTTTGCATCAGAGGAATAAATTACATTTTTAAATATATTACAATAGAAAATAGCTATTTTGAATCTTAATAATATTTCACAATATTACTGATTTTACTGTATTTTTAATCAAATGCAGCCCTGGTGAGCAGAAGAGACTTCTTTCAACAATTTAAAAAAAGATAAATTATTCCAAATGTTACAAAGGCTTACCCTTAAATAAACACCCCTCAGCACAAATCAACACACCCCCTTTATTCATGACTTTACTCCCTAGATGTCACCCACCACAAATGTAAATCTTTTTTTTTTTTTAAATGCAACAATTATTTCAAAATTGAAAATTAAATATTTAACATTGCATAGCATTGTATAATGCCTACTATTTCCATAGTATTTATTAAAAATAGTAGGCAGTATATGCAGTAAGCCTTGCATTAGTAATCTATTTCAAACATAACCTCTCAATATAACAGTATTACAAAATATCATGTTTCATCAAATCATGTCTTAACTAGTCAAAGTATAAAAACTAATATCCAAGTAAATGTAGTTAAACAACAGACAAACCAAATCAACATGCACAGTGGGTGTAAATAAGAAATAATGAAGTAATTTAAAAGTGTCCATACACTTATTTTATAGAAGTGATGCTCACTGTACTGTTGGTTTTGTTACTGAGAGGTGATAACATTCACAACAGTGTTTTCAGTTCATATACTGATGTGTTAAACTATTAACGACACCAATTGTCTTTAAACTGTTTACTTTCTCTATAAAATTAAAGTACTCATTGTGTTTGCAAACACATATGGTCCTCATTTGTTACTTAATTGTTCTGTGGTTAAACGCAGACTTAATTGCAATTATATTTCCATCATTTCACATTGTGAGTTTCTTCTAGAAGTACAGTGCAGTGTGTGTGTGTGTGTATAAGTGTGTGTGTGTGTGTATATATATACTGTATATACACTGAACAAAATTATAAACGCAACACTTTTGTTTTTGCCCCCATTTTTCATGAGCTGAACTCAAAGATCTAAGACTTTTTCTATGTACACAAAAGGCCTATTTCTCTCAAAAATTGTTCACAAATCTGTCTAAATCTGTATTAGTGAGCACTTCTCCTTTGCCAAGATAATCCATCCACCTCACAGGTGTGGCATATCAAGATGCTGATTAGACAGCATGATTATTGCACAGGTGTGCCTTAGGCTGGCCACAATAAAAGGCCACTCTAAAATGTGCAGTTTTATCACACAGCACAATGCCACAGATGTCGCAAGTTTTGAGGGAGCGTGCAACTGGCATGCTGACTGCAGGAATGTCCACCAGAGCTGTTGCCCGTGAATTGAATGTTAATTTCTCTACCATAAGCCGTCTCCAAAGGTGTTTCAGAGAATTTGGCAGTACATCGAACCGGCCTCACAACCGCAGACCACGTGTAACCACACCAGCCCAGGACCTCCACATCCAGCATCTTCATCTCCAAGATCGTCTGAGACCAGCCACCCGGACAGCTGCTGCAACAATCAGTTTGCATAACCAAAGAATTTCTCCACAAACTGTCAGAAACTGTCTCAGAGAAGCTCATTTGCATGCTCATCGTCCTCATCGGAGTCTCGACCTGACTACAGTTCGTTGTCATAACCGACTTGAGTGGGCAAATGCTCACATTC